>NW_027328412.1:0-104591 GCF_034638445.1 Ciconia boyciana
TAGCAAGGCTCAGAGTGAAGAAGGAACACATTGAAAACTGTTGTCTCATCATATTCTTCTTCCAGCATCCAGTGACCCAGGTCAGAAATAGATGAACAGAAAAAGAATAGAACAAAAGAAAAGAAAGGAGAAGGGGAAGGGGAAGGGGAAGGGGAAGGAAGGGGAAGGGGAAGGGGAAGGGAAGGAAGGGAAGGGAAGGAAGGGGAAGGGAAGGGAGGGGAAGGGAAGGGAAGGAAGGGAAGGGAAGGGAAGGGAAGGAAGGGAAGGGAAGGAAAGGAAGGGAAGGGAAGGGAAGGGAAAGGAAAGGAAAGGAAAGGAAAGGAAAGGAAAGGAAAGGAAAGGAAAGGAAAGGAAAGGAAAGGAAAGGAAAGGAAAGGAAAGGAAAGGAAAGGAAAGGAAAGGAAAGGAAAGGAAAGGAAAGGAAAGGAAAGGAAAGGAAAGGAAAGGAAAGGAAAGGAAAGGAAAGGAAAGGAAAGGAAAGGAAAGGAAAGGAAAGGAAAGGAAAGGAAAGGAAAGGAAAGGAAAGGAAAGGAAAGGAAGATTTTGAAACTTCTTTTCTGTTAATTTTGTTTGAAAAGAACACTGGCTTACTGCTGATGACCATGTATGTGAGTATTTCTGTTCTTTGCCTAAAATTCTTATTATTTGGGGCCTTCCTTTTAGGCAGAATAGTATTGTACATAATACAGTACAGTGGGACACAGAGGCAGTCTTTCCCTAGAAAGATTGATAGGAAAAACAACCAAAAAATTCCCTTTGAAAACATGGTAATTCATTTTCCATCAAATTCTCTGAATTTGTCTGGTCCGGACAAATTCAGACCAGACCTTAACCTACTTGGTTATCAGAAACTGATCCAAGAGAAAAAGACAAGAACAAGAAAAAAAAAACCACCTGGATTTCGTAGTCTAATTTGTAGCTCCCTTGCAGGGAGGGTCATAGAGTAGAGTAGATGGATGAATGGCCGGAGAAGGATGGACAGATGTTTGTATGCCTGTCTGTATGGAAGAAGAGAGAGAGAGGAGGTGGAGGGAGAATGAGACTGGTACTGATAACCGGAGGCCGTGGGAAGAGCCACCGAGCCCAGGGAAAGACTTCTTGTTGAAAGGTTACTGCTGCTCTTATTGCAATGTGAAACCTCACTCTGACATAATCTCCATCTGTAATCTCGGAGCCATGGCAAAGAAGAACAGGATATTTGGGACTGCAGTCGTTCTCCTGTGCTTCCCAGACCATCGCAGGTGGCACATGGTCCTGCTTGTCCTTATCTTCTCCATGTATCTTGTAGTTCTGGTGGGAACGGCGTCATCATTTTTGCTGCGGGGAGTGATCAGTCCCCGAGGATCCTGATGTACTTCTTCCTCGGCAAGCTCTCCTTCTTGGAGATCCAGAACACCACCACCATTGTCCCCAACGAGCTGGGGACTTCCCTTGTCACCATGAAAACCGTTTGTGTTTCCTGCTGCCCGGCACAGTCATTTTCCCACTTCTTCCTGGGTATCACTGAGTTTCTAATCTTCTCAGTGATGTCCTTCGACTACTACATGGCCATACACAAACAGCTGCGTTACATCACTATCATGACAAAGATACTCTGCTTCTTTCTATGCCTGGGAGCATGGCTACTGAGTTTTGTGGTCATCAGCTCCAAGATGTCTGTACTGCTGGTACGGTGTCTTCTCTGCTCCAAGAACAACATTGACCATTTCTACTGTGATGCTGGGCCTCTCCTGAGCCTGGCCTGTGGTGGTACAATGCTCTTAGAGACCCTTGGCTTTCTGGTGCCCATCCCCATCATCCAAGGCGCTCCGCTTTTCAAGGTAGTTTTCTTCACCTGTATCATCCTTGCAATTCTCCATATATTCCCTTGTCTTTCAGCCACCAGAAGGCGTTACCTGCTTGTAGCTCCCATCTCACCATGGTCCCCATCCTCTACGGAGCTGCCATCTTCATGTACCTGAAACTCATGGCTCGCTCATCCTTTAGTCTCAACAGAGTGGAGTCCACCCTCAACGCTCTCCTGACTCTTTTGCTGAATCCTTTCAGCTATACCATCAGAAACAAGGAGTTGAAGGCTGCTCTGAGGAGAACGGCAAAGCAGTGAAAGGCTACTTCAGCCTAGCAAAGGCTCCTGACAGGCCAGAAAACAGAGCCCAACCCCTGTGTTTGTGGAACTGCAATACAGCTGCACTTTTAGGTTAAACAGCGAGCATGGGTTTTAGTCTTCTCTCAAGACCTTCTGATGAAGAGCCTTTCTCTTCAGTTACACCCATTTTGACACAAGGAGGAGGAAAGAAAGTGAGCAAAACTTGCAATTTATGTCCTTTTCCAAACAGTGTATTGTGATCAGGCCTAGCATGGTTTTTCAGAGGAAACGAGATACTGATGTGGACAACGTCCTTTTTAAACGTTGGCCTTGTTCTCCTCAATCGACATACGCTGCAGGCAAAGATGGCATCAACATTTGAATTTGTTGTCTAGAAGGATTTTGTCGTGATCAAGAGAAATGAGCACCCCCAAAGTATGAGACAGCTGGTCCATCTCAGACGGCAGATAATTCTACCCCACAAGCATCTACTGATTATTGCCGTAACCTAGGCAACAGATGTATTATGTGCAGAAGGTCTCAGTCCCAGGGCCAGAGCTGGGGCTGGAGCCCAGGCCAAGGCTGGACTCAAGAGAGGCCCGTGGCTGCCAGTGACTGCCCTGGACCACCTAGGAGGCCAGGAGGGCAACAGTAGCCCAGGCCAGGCACAGATATGGCAGAGCTGGGGCAGGCCTGCGCTAGGCCTGAGCTCCCATAGAGACCCTGGGCCAGGGGCCAAGCCAGAGCTGGGACCCATGGTTGCACTGGGCCTAGGTGGGCTTGGTCCTGATGCTTGTCGCTCCTGTGTGAACACTTGACCCAGCACTGTCTCCCACACAATCCAGCCTAGGGAGACATGCCCGCCATCCTTACCCAGCACAGATGAATGACCCTGCCCTCCATCCTGGTCCTATGGTGCTGGTGGTGTGTGGGGTCTGTGCAAAGGCAGAGCCTCCACACCACAGGGCCCCAGGGCCTGCAGATGTGTGCAGACCAGCAGTGCTGCCCAGAGCACAAGGGCCACTTCAGCGCCAGGGCTCTGGGAATGCTGAAGGAGCTTGGTGCCTGGGGGGAGGCACTCCAACGTGCGCTCTATGGTTGGGCTGGTGCATGCCCTGTACCATTCAGGGGCAGCTCACAAAACCTGCTGAGTGCAGGACCAAATCCCACTGTCACTGCCATGTCTCTGCAGAGCTGGGAGTATCTCCTCTCACACAGCACCCTTCCGGACCAGAGGTGGGTGGTGGCCCTTGTGGGGCTGTAGAGTTTCCGGGCCTGGAGAAAGCTGCTCCTTGCTTGGGGAAGACAAGGCACCGCACCAAAGAGCATCCATGTGTGGCTGGGCACCAGTCACTGTCCTGGGCTTGCCTTCACCCAAGGGGGTGTTGAGTTCACAGGGATAGGGGACTCCAGTGTGGGGCCTGCTGGGGCCACCAATACTAACTTGTGAACACCTCAGCCCTACACATGTTGGCAACGGGTGGGCCATGCCAGATGCTGTGCTGAAGGGTGATAGGGCTGCATGGGGAAGCTGTCCCTGCTGCCCCTGCCCAGGCATGCTGACCATGGCCCCTACATCAGGGGATGGAAGAGATGGGCAGGTGGAGGAGGGACTGTGGGCCATCCCCAAAGCTATTTACCTGTTCCCAATTCCTGCCATCCTTTGGGAACATTGTCTGCTGAGCCTCCTTCCCCAGCACAGCTCCACCGAAAGCAAGAGGAGCACTCTTCCCCAAGAGCTTGTGGGACTGCTGACCTCCCTGGGGCCTCCCACATGCCCACAGTTCCTCTCTGGAGGACTGCAGTTGTCAGGGTTCCTGTTCACACGACGTGCTCGAGGGCCACGGGGGCATTTCTGAGCAGAGACTAGCAAGGCAAGGACTGATGGCCATTGGCTGTGGAGCCACTAGGGTTGTCTTCCTCAGCTTCAAGAGGCAGTGCCTGAAAGAGGACTCGCTGCAGTATGTCCCACCCTCCAGTCCCTCTAGGAGTGATGAAGGGTTCCCCTGTGGCCCCACCTAATGCCTTCCGCAAAGCAATGGCTTTCTTCGTCAGCAGTCAGTACGCAGATGGAAAGATCACCTAAGGGACACAGGCAGGGTTGCAGCAAATTTTAATGAGTCTAAAGAGGGAAAAGAGGTCACTGCAAGTCGAGGCCCCCAGTGAGGGGAGGAGCAGGAGCAGCCAAGAATCTGTTCCCCTTTTCCTGTGGCAGAGTTCCCACAGGCCATCTGTTGACCTGCCTGGTAAAGGGAGACAAGCTAGCAGGTCACTCCAGGCTGGTTTCTGGGGTCCTCACAGCAGGTTTGAAGGGAGCACAAGACAACAAAGAAAAGAGAGAAAAATGGTGAGTGGAAGACCGCTCTTAAAACAATGGCATGAAGTTTGATCCTCTGTCCAGCAGGACGTTCTGAGTTCCTGGGGGTCCTTCTCCGAGGCTGTTGCCAGCATCTTTAGCAGGGGGGGCACCTTCTGCCACAGTAGCGGCTGGAAATGCCAGAGAGGTCACAGCACCCAGAGGTGATGGGCACTCCATCACAGCTGAGGATGCTGCCAACAGCAGCGGAGGTGGAAGAGCCCACAACGGTGTTCTGTGGGAAGGAGCTGAGGATGGGGCCAGGCAGGGTCACCACCACAGAGGAGGGCTGGATGACGACGGTGGAGTTCTGGCACTGCCTGACGCAGGGCTCATTGCAGCTGTTGGCCAGCGGGGTCGGGCCACAGGGCCGGCATGGCCGGCACTGGTCGTAGCACGACATGTCTCTGTGCTGGAGGTGCACCTGGGAGAGAGGGCAGGGAGGAAGAAGAGCACAAGGATGGGTGAGGAGCAGCCTGGTTTCCTTATCGCAAAGGAGGCAAGGTACTACTGAGTGGGGAGCTGAAAGATGTGCCAGGAGCCACACGGTCTTCATCATGCTGTAAAGAGCAGCCTGACCCAGGGAGGCTCCCTCCTAATTCATAACCCAAAACCCCTCTCAGCCACGTCCCAGCCTCTCTCTAAGCAGACCTTCTCCCCGCTTCCCTCTATCGTGAGAAGATGCTCCAAACCCTGAGCACAGGACAGAGGCAGTATGAGCTGAGAGGTCCATTGAAGTGAGAGCTCACTTTGGAAGGGGAGGAGAAGGGGCTTCAGACGCACCTGGTTGCCAAGGAGAAGGAGGCAAGAGGAGTGGATGAGAGAGCAGGGACTTAGGCTGGCTTTTATACCTGCCCTTCGTTGCCGCAGGCCCAGAGGCACCCTTTGCAGAGGTAATAATTTTCTGACAAGCTCATCTTGAATGCAGACCATTGCAGCTAATGATATGGGCTGTGCATTGGTTTCCTGCACTGCTGCCTTTTCATTTCCAGGATTGTGCCATGCCCATTCCCCAGTGAAGGCTTCTTCTGAGTGCTGGGATGAAAGGCCCCAGCATTTGTAGGACAGGAATGCAGCAGTGCGGGTAAAAGTCTCAGCTCAAATGCTAGATGGCTCCAGAGTAGGCAAGTGGTGTCAGCCTGGGACACTCTAGGGGGCTTTTTGAAGTGGTGTTCTCAGGAAGAGCTCCAGCCTTTTTCAGCTGGAAGCCCAAGGGTTACCGTGTATGAGGACATGCCATGTCCATCTCTTTCCTTCCCTCCTCAGCTCACCCCGATGGTCACTTCTTGTTGCCTCCCCAGGTGTGTGTGTTGTGCTGCTAGGTTTTGACCTCATCCTGCCTAACACTGCCCTCAGGAAAACGTCTGGCCTGTTTTGACTCGTTCCCTCTTTGTGCAGTCTGTGAGTACACAAATGGTGCCATGGGCATGTTTGAGGCCTTGTCCTTCTCCAGAATGCTCTAGCCCTGCTGCAGTTGTCCCCAGCTGTCCTCAGCAGAGTCCACAGCTGGTTGTGTTCCTATGTGTGTTCTTGTCCTGTGTGCTTTTGTGAGCAGCTGTGTTTGTGTGGATGGACATGGGACACAAATTTGGGCATGATTCCATGCCGGTGTGCATGAGCCTGTGTGTGTGTGCGTCCTTGTGTGCCCCTCATCAGGAAGGAATGTGCTGCTTATGGCAGGGATCCTGTCCACTGCTCTGCCTATGAGCACCTCAGAGCAGTCGCTTCCCAGATTCAGAAGGAGCCCAAGTGCAGCTGAGTGGCGATGGCACCAGCCTGCTGGAGACCTGTCCAGGGAAGAGGCACTGAAATGCAGCCCCTGCCTCCTGAGCCCTCCTTTTCCTGCCCCTCCAGAGCTCACATTCTGCCGCTGCCGATTTCGGGCCCCAACAACAACAGGTTCACTCCAGCTTGGATCCTTAGTTTAGTTCAATGTTAACAATATTGGGAGTGCCTCAGCATGGCTGGCAGTCCCCCGTCCCTGCCTCTCCAGGCCAGGATGTGGCTGCCTTCCCCAAGGCTAGAGATTTCAAAAGGACGGGGTTTGCTGTATGGGCAAGGAGAAAGGCTGAGGAATCCTGCCCACCTCATGCTGGCCATCCCTGAGTGGACCTGTTTCCAATGCAGTGTCGGTGGTGTCTGTGTTGGGACACATCCCCCTCTCATGTCCATGTCAATGCCACATGGACTTGTGGAGCCCATCGACCTGGTGCTATGTCAGGCAGGGACTGAGACCTTGTCCCAAACGGTTACTGAGCAAAAGGAATGCGGCGCCTGGTGTTGCAGTGCTGTGAGTGGAAGGACAGACCCTGAGGCTTGCACAGGGAAAGCCAAAGAACTGATGAGTGCTTTGGTCTTCAGTGCCCGGGACCTTCATATCCTGCATTGGAGTCTCGGTCTGAGTGCCCAGCAACTGCTCCTGGGAAGGAAGGGACATTGGATTCGAGACCGCATCCCCCAAAGCCTGCTGCTGTCCCACAGGGGTTTCCAAAAGAGGCCCTCTTTTGGACAAGGGCTGTGCACAGTGGGTTAATTTTCTAAGTCCATCTCCCCTCCTGAGTGTTTGTCTGCCTGTGCTAAGGTCCAGCTTGGAGACAGTGCAGCCAAGGCTTCCCGCCTTCCCTTTAGTGACCTCGGTGAGCTCAGTGCCAGGGAGCTCTTGTGGGAGAGCTCAGCCAGGGCTGATTTCCCCCTCTGTGGAGCTGCTTCTGAGCTGAGACGCTAGTGTAGTTGAGGGCAAAACTCACTGCTTTCTCCTTAGGTAATGCATACAGTGAGCAAGGAAAGGGCAGCGGATGTGTGTACCTAGAGTTTACCTTTGACAGCCTCTCTCGTACTTCCTCGGTGACCAAGCTGGAGATGAATGGATTCATTCAGAGGATGATAAGGTGGGTGGAAAATTGGCTGGACTACCAGGCTTAGAGAGGTGTGACGAGTAGCGCAAAGCCCAGCTAGAAGATAGCTACTGGTGGGGTCTCTCAGGGATCAGCAGTAGGACCAGTAGTCTCTCATGTTTTCATGAACACCATGAGTAATGGGAAGGACGGCACTTCCTGCAAGATTGGGGATGACACCCAACCAGAGGGAACAGGCAGTACACTGATCTCTGTTAGCCAAATTCTTCCCAGCAGGTCCAGGAACTACCTGTTCAAAGGAAACAGGGAAGATGGGACTAGACTGTGGAAGTGCTCTATGACAGGAGTAGAGGCAATGAACAGCTGCTGGGACATGGGGAATTCTAGTTAAGCAATAGGTTAAAACAGAAAATGAGAAAAGGAATGTGTTTCCCAGCGAGGCTGTGCAATCTCCACCCTGAGAGGTGTTCAAGGATGGACTGAATGTGACTTTGGGCAATCTGATCTAATAGGATCCATTCTGAGTAGAGGGGTGATCGAGATGACCTCTGCAGGTCCCTCCTCGCCTACATTCTGACTCTGTGATTCCTATTCTGCCCCTGCCCTCCCTGAGCCCTGCATGCCCATGGGCACGTTTGTCCTCACACCCGCTTTGCCTCAAGACAACTTTTAGGCATTGTACTGGGACTGAAGAGCAGCAGCTGAAGGGAGGCTCTCAGCCTCCTCACTGCCATCCGCAGGAAATCAGGGGCTGCTGTTTCCAGCCCCTGAGCTCGGAGGCAGCTCTGGGAAGCTGGTCCATCTCCTGGATCAGGGCCATGCTGCTTTCCCAGGCTGCAGCTGGCGCTGTGCAGGCTTATTCTTGCTGGGGAGTCCTTGCTGGAGGAGGGAAGAGTCCACTTCCCAGGAGACAAACTTGTGCCCGTGCAGAGCCACTGAGCACTCTGAGCCCGGGCGAGCCCCCGAGCGGCGCCGGCACAGGGCTCAGCCCCGGGCGGAGCTGGTGGAGGCAGAGAGGAGAGGAGGCGGTGGAGAGGAGGCGCCGCGGCCAGAGCAGAGAGCGGGGCTGGCAGGGGACGGCGAGGCGCGGGCAGGGGCGCAGCGGGATGTGGCGGTGCCGGGGCGCAGGGCTGGCGGGGCTGGCTGCCGTGCTCCTGGGTGCGCGGGGATGGCGGTGGTGGATGGGGGCCAGAGTGTTCCCCAGGTATCCCAGCGCCAACTCTTCCCTCTCCTTCTTCAGTGTGTCTTTCCCCTCCCTGCCTCTCTGCCAGCTCTTGTTCCCCTTTCCAAACCCTCCGAGTCCCCTCTTCCTCTGCTCCCTTAGTTCTCCACCTTCTCTGTCAGTACGAGCCTGCTTGCATGTACGCCTGCTTTTCCATGCACCCTCTCCTTCCCCTGTGCTTTCTGCACTTACTGTTGCCCTGTATATAGCCCTCTGTCCTTCACTGTAACAACCCCTCTCCCTGTCTACTCTTCCTCTCTTCATCCACCCACCCACCCATCTTTTGACCCATCTCTCCATGCATGTAAGCATCTAAGCCCTCTTCCTACTCTGAGACCCCCCTCTCATCTCTCCCTCCACTTCCTTCCTAGCTGTAGGCATAAGTTTGCTTTCACGCACCGTGCCATACATCCACTCATCCCATTGTGCATCCATCATTTGTTCTTCTTCTGAATTCAGCCCTCCATCCTTCACTGTAACACACCCAACTCTCCTGTCCCCTCTCCCTCTCACCATCCATGCATCCATGCACCTGACTTTCATTCTCTCTCTCCATGCATCAATTTCAAACCCCTCCCAGCCTTCTCCCCTTGCTCCAGTTGCAGCAGTTCAGCAGGTCCCCTTCCACAGGGGGAAGACACTCCAGCCCCTCTGTGGGTAAAAGCAGTAATTTGGAAAGCTTCTGGCCACCCTTGGGACACTTAGGCAGCAGCCCCAGCCTCTCTTCCTGCCATGCTGCTCTCCTGCTTCCCTCTCCCCTCTGCACAGGAAATTCTGCTAGCCTTCAAGGTCATCTTCTGCCAAGCTGCCTCCCAGCAGAGCTCTGTGCAGACTAGGAGGAACATCCATCCCCAAGAGGAGGCTGCGAGCCTCCCACTGGCCTGCTGCGGTCCCCAGGCTGCTCACCTGAGGACACCACTGATCAGGCTCCCCAACCACAGGGCATGCTCAAGAGGGCACTTCTAGGGAGAGACAAAACAAGGCAGGCCACTGGCTCTGGAGCAGCCTTCCTCACTTCCCAGGAGCAGTGCCTTAAAAGGGCCCACAGCACTGTGTCCCACACTCCCCTTCCTCTGTGAACAGTGAAGAATCCCCTTTTGCCTCCGCTCTGATCACCCTAGACTAACACCTTGCTCACTGAGCACTTGGGAGAGCGTCCACAGAGGAAAGGACAACACAGAGAAGGAGGCTGAGATGCAGCAGAACTTTCATGCCACAAAGGGCAAAAATGAAGTCACTCCACGTGGAGTGCCACCGTGAAGAGAGCACCAGGGACAGTCGAGATTTGGTGCCCTTGGGCTGCAGCAGAGTTCCTGCAGGACATCCCTTGGCTTGCACTGAGGAGGGAGGGGTGCAGCAGGTCTCCCCTAGGCTGGCCTGGGCAGACCAAAGGGGATCAGAAGCCAACCAGGAGAGGAGAGGGAAAGGAGGAAATGGCAGAAGGAATGGCAGACGCGGGCCTTGCTTTCAGGCTGATCCCTTCCAGCCTTACTTTGCAAGGAGAGCTGGAGATGCTCAATCTCTCTGAAAGAGAACGGCCAGGAACTCCGTCCTCCCTTCACTCACATACTAAATGAGGAGGAGCTGTGGACTCCCTCGAGGGTAGAGAGGCCTTACAGAGAGATCTGGACAGACTAGAGAGCTGGGCAATCACCAACCATATGAAAGGTAACAAGATCAAGTGCCGGATTCTCCACCTGTGATGGGGTAATCCTGGTTATACATACAAGTTGGCGGACAAGAGAGGGCAGCCCCGTGGAAAGAGATCTGGGGGTTGGGGTTGATGGCAAGTTGAATGTGAGTCAACAGTGTGCCCAGGCAGCCAAAAGAGCCAACCGTGTCCTGGGGTGCCTCAGGCACAGCATAGCTAGCCGGTCGAGGGAGGTGATTGTCCCACTCCAGACTGCACTGGTGCGGCCCCACCTCGAGTACTGTGTGCAGTTTTGGGTGCCTCAAAATAAGAAGGACATCAAACTATTAGAGTGTGTCCAGAGGAGGGTGACCAAGATGGTGCAGGGTCTCGAGGGCAGGACTTGTGAGGAGCAGCTGAGGTCACTTGGTTGGTTCAGCTTGGAGAAGAGAAGGCTGAGGGGTGACCTCATCACCATCCACAACTTCCTCAAGGCGGGTAGCAGAGGGGGAGGTGCTGATCTCCTCCCTCTGGTGACCAGCGAGGAAATGGAATGAAGCTGCGTCAGGGGAGTTGAGAATGGACATTAGGAAAAGGTTCTTCACTGAGAGGGTGGTCAGTCACTGGAACAGGCTCCCCAGGGAAGTGGTCACAGCGCCAAGCCTGTCAGTGTTCAAGGAGCATCTGGATGACACTCTGAGTCATATGGTTTAGTTTTAGGTAGTCCTGCAAGGAGCAGGGAGTTGGACTTGATCCTTATGGGTCCCTTCCAACTCGAGATATTCTATGATTTTAGGACATGTCAGCACACATAAAAACACATGAGCATGCACACCCAGTTACACAGTTACACCCTGTGCATGCACATACATTTGCCCCCAAGATTTGTCACCACATAAGTGTTCACATGGGCTTATATGCACTTGCACACTCACACTTGCAGGCAGACATATATGCAAGCTCATGTACAAACACAGAAATATATGTACTCATCTGCACACACATACACACACACACGCACGCACACTGACAGCACACACACTCACTCACCTGCAAAAACATGCGTGTTACACAAACACATGCACAGGCACACACAGAAATGCACTTGTTCACACACACACTGGCAGACGCTCACTCTCACCTGTGCATTTGCAAATGAACACACAAATGCAAGCACACAGGCACAAATACACCCTCCGGCACAAACAGATGCATGTGCACATGAGGAAGCACAGCTTCTCCCCACACACATCGACAACCAGGACTCCACCAGCCAGCTCTCTGTCTCTCTGCCCCTGACAACTTTAGGCAAGCCCTTGAAAGGCCAGTGCTAAGAAGGTAAATCAGGCACCCGCCATCCCTGGTGGATTTAATGACAGTAGAGGGCTTTGGGGCTTTTGTGGGTTGGACAGAAGTAGTTCGGTTGATTGTGTTCTCATTACAGGAAAGAGAGAAGGTGCAAGCTGCAGGGTCTTTTTTGGACATTCAGCCTGTTCCCATGCGAAGTCCGTGCATGAGAGACAAAGGCAAAGCTAGAGACTATCCCTATTGCTGCAGCTCCAGGGGTTCCCCACCTAACAAGTCAAAGTCATCCCAAAGTCTGACAAGATCCAGCCCATCCCTGGTGATTGCCGTAGGGTGGTTGTGGAGGTCTGGGACCAGATCCAGCTTCAGTGCAGGGAAAGGTGCCGCCCTGACATGCTCACACAGCAGCAAAGGGCTGTGTGTCTGGGGTGAGCCAGGTGGCCTGCAGCTGCAAATGCTGAGGCTGGGACACCAGAGAGGAAGCTGGCCTGATGAAGTTGCCTTAAGATAAATACCCTCTCTTCAAAAGCCCAACAAATATTAATTAGCAGGTGGCATCAGGAGGAGATTTCAAACTGCCTGAGCCAAGCCCTGACATCTGTCAGTTAATCTGGCTCATTAGAGCTCATGGAGCTCCACTGCTGGAGAAGTCTGTCTCCACATCTGCTTTTAGCGCTGGGGCAGTCTCCAGAGCCACGGGAGTGGTGGCAGGAGGCTGTGCCCAGCGCCGCACAGGCACCAGGAGGACAAGCCTTGTGCCCCGAGAGCCTCCCAGAGTAAGGCTGGCATTTTCCAAGGGTCCTCACGTGGCCTGAAAGGGTCAGATTCAGATCTCCGCCTACTGTGACCTGCCTCCCTTGGAAGGAGTCCAGCTCCTAGCTATGCTCTGCAAGTGCAGCATCAGGAAGCAAGGTGCCAGCCAGACGGGTTTGTTAGAAATCTTCTCAGAAAGCAGCTGCAGCATTGCTCAGGCTCAATCAGCTGCTGCCATTGTTAGCCACCAGGCAGCCATAATAGATGTGTACCATGTGTGTAAAAAGCACACCTGTGTCAGGATTTTCCATCATTGGCTGGTGAGCTTGGCAGGAGCTGCTGTGGTGGAGCTTTACTCCTTGTCCTGTCACTACAGGCCCTGGCAAAAAGTCTTTCTCCATCATTCTTGTAAGCCCCCTTTATATACTAAAAGACCCTAGTGAGGTCTCCCCAGAGCTTTCTCCTCCTCTGGCTGAACAACCCCAACCCTCTCGGCCTTTCTTCATAGGAGAGGTGTTCCAGCCTTCAGACCTAGTCGTGGCCACCCCCTGGCGGGCCCACTTTAACAGGTCCATGTCTTTCTTTATTGGGGAGCCCAGAACTGGGCGCAGTACTCAGGTGGGGTCTCACCAGAGCAGAGCAGACGGACAGAATCACCTCCCTGACCTGCTGGCCACACTTCTTTTGATGTAGCTCAGGATGTAACTCAGGCTTTCTGGGCAGCAAGCACACATTGCCTGCTCATGTCCAATTTTTTGTCCACCAGTATCCCCAGGCCCGACTCCGCAGGGCTGCTCTCAATTAATTCATCCCCTAGTCTGTACTGATACTGGGGATTGCTCCAAGCCAGGTGCAGGACCTAGCACTTGGTCTTCTTGAACTTCATGAGGTTCATATGGGCCCACTCCTCAAGCCTGTCAAGGTCCCTCTGGATGGCATCCCTTCCCTCAAGAGTACCAAGTGCACCTCTCAGCTTGCTGTCATCTGCAAACTTGCTGAGAGGGCACTCAGTCCCGCTGTCTATGATATTAGTGAAGATATCAAATACTATTGGTATTATTGGTATATTTTGGTACCAAAACCTTCAGGCTTTCTCCATAGCTTCCAGACCTATGCTAGTAAGCTGGTGTAGAGGATTTCCTCCACACCAATTGCAGAGCCTTTTGGTGTGCAGGTGAAGTCCTGGAGATGGGATGAAAGCTTGGACATGTCTTGTAAAGACACATTTGCCAAGATCATGTGTCAGAGGCAATCAGAAAGAGAATTGCTGGGTTGCCTAAGGGGCTGAAGGTCTGAGGTTTGCTGAAGCTGAAAGCCGTCCCCTGACGGGAGAGTTCTCTGTCTAGCTGGTCCCCAGGGAAGATGTATGGCTCTAGTAGCTCACTCAACTGTTTGAAGTCCATGTGCTTGGGCTTCAGAAGCAGAGAGGGAAACCTGGTTTCTGCAACGGCAGAGGCCCCCGTCTTTGAACTTACAAAGGATCCCTTCTCCAGGCATTCTTTGGATGGGCTTCCAGCTGGCCAGACAGCATGCTTGCCTCAGTGGTGGTGTCTTGGAGCCCAGGGCAACACAAGCAGCCAGGGGTTCTCCATATGGGTACTTGAAGGGATGGATGGAGCCCATCTGTAAAGCAGAGGGCAACATCATGCTGCGCACTGGGATTAGGCTGGGTCTGTGTCTCCCCAGCCTGTGGACCAGTGAGGAAAGCTGTTGAGATATGTAGGGGTGTGACTTTTTCAGCCAAGCCCAGGCCCAGGGACCTGGGACACAGGAGTGGATACTCAGCAGAAGTATCCTGCCTGCTTGTCTTGCTCTTATGCTTCCCTCAGCATCCACCCACAGCTGCGGTTGGAGGGAACGGCTCTTGGCAGGAGACGTGATTGCTCCTGTGATTGATTTCCTCGCCAAATTAGCCCAAGGAGGGAAAAATCCCTTTCTTGCCTTGCATCTAGGAACTGGCTGAACCTTGAGCCTGCAATATCAGACTGTTCAGATACATGGATCAGCTTTTGGGAGCTTATAGAAAGTGAAATGGAGAATGAGCCTAGGGAGAAAGCTGATGAAGTGATAGATGGATATGGAGCCAGGCAAAGTTGGAATACCTTTCCGGCTCTACAGATCATTGGAACCTTTATTTAGATATTAGAAACTCTTTATTTTTCACTTTTGTTAACCCTGAAAATTCTCAAGTACTGGAATGTACTGTCCACAGATGTTGTGCAGGCTCTGGCCTTGGAAATTTTCAAGACTTGACTGGGCACAGCCCTGACCAGCCTGATCTAATGAGACCTGCTCTGAGCAGGAACTTGGAATGGGTGACCTGCAGAGGTCCTGTCCAGCCTCAGTTGTGCCATGGAAAGAGTAAAAATAGTTTGGCAGGTTTGTTTGTTAAAGGCTAGAAGTAAGGAAAGAACAAATGCAGATCCTACTTGTTTTGAGGAAACGGAGAATGGAAGGGTTACGGTCAAGTGGAAAGGCTTTTTGTTGTTTGGCTTTTTTCCCTCAATGAGCTTTTCGGAAGCTCATTCATGAGGTGGGATGGGGAGCGTGGCAGGAAGCTTCATTTATTGGTTCCTGAGCTAACTTGTTTTGACTAGAGGGAGAAAGTCCACGGTGCCTGGGGGCGGAGTGGGGCAGCTGGTGTCTGCAGGGTTTGGGGGTGTTGACCATTGTGTTTGTGAGAGCTGCAGTCTTGAGCTGTGCTGACAGGAGCTTCGACAAGCCCCACAGCTGGTCTCATACCATGCAACAGCTGGCCCCAAGCGCAGCGGCCGTCTCGCCACATTGCTGAACACCACAAGGAAATACAGCCTTCTGCGGCTGGAGGAAATTGAGAACTCTGACAGTGCCTTGCACCTCTGTGCTGTGCAAGACACCGTGGTGCAGGGAGCATCCTTGGCTGTGCACCAAGCCAGGGGAGGGAGGGGATGTGTCTGTGCAAGGCTGAGCTTGAGGGAAGGGACCCTCAGCACTCTTTCCTCAACGCACCCGGAGATCTGCAGGCTAAAATCCTCTTTGAGGAGGGGAGAGTGCAATGACTTGAGAGAATGGAGAAAGGGATGAAGGAGTCTCAGGTTCCCTTGTTTTCACCGTGGGTTATGTGGTTATTCTGCCCAATGGCTCCAGTGAGGGGGCGGGCAACGCAGGAGATGAGGGCTGCTTGTGCAACGGTTCCTTGCTGCTGCTCTTTGCTTTCTGTTTTTCCCTGCTGCACATTGCACCTTCCGGGTTTCCTGCTGGCCGGTCTCTTAGAGTACCTGCTCCGGGATGTGTCCCTCAGAGGTCAGAGTTCAAAGTAACATGAAAAACATAAATAACGTCATGCCATCTGGCAATGCTCCTTCCTGGAATTACCTATGATTACAACAATTTTGGAAAATACTCAAACCCACCCTGTGGACGCTCCAGTTGCCGCATGGCCATGTGCTGGGATCTGGAGGACCTGCTGTCCTCCAGTGCACTCCGCCTGTCCTTGGAGCCCTCCTCATTCCCTGCCTCATGGTCTTCCCCCAGCCCTGCCTCATTTCTTCTGCAGTGGGACCAGGTCGTACAGCTCTATCCAAGATCTCAAGGCGGGAGCAGATCACCAGGCAGAGGTGGGCAACAGGCCCTGCCAGGAGAAGAGCTGGCCTTGGGAAAGCGGCTTCATGCCTGGGGAAGGCCAGGCACAACACAGCAGCCATGGGGCCTTGGGCACTGGCTGCTGTCCTTGGGGTGCCCTGTCTGGTGGAGGCTGGCGGTGTGTGAGAAGCATGAGGGCCCTGGTATGTGGCCTGGCCAGGCTGATTTCAACATCAACCTGTGAGTTGCCTTAGCCCTGCACATCTGTGTAACTGCTGGGCTGTGCAGGGAAACGTTTGCGGGGTGGAGGGTGTATAGGTAGAATTCCCTTCTGCACAGGCTTGTCAGCTGTTGACCTCTCAGAGCCTCCAGTAGCACCAGGCTCCTCACTGGGGGATAGCAGAGGTTGGGCTCCCCATCTGCAGGACATGCTCTGAGGCCAAGGGGCCATATCTGAGCAGAGGTGCCAGAATGCAGGGCCTGATCTCCACCAGCTGTGGAGGAGCCGATTATGTCTTCCTCAGCTCCCAGAGACAGTGACGGGAAGGGACCCATTGTCCTGCGTCCCTCCCTCCCCTTCTTCTGGAATGACGAAAAGTCTGCTTGTGTCCTCACCTTCTCCCCCCACCACCAGAGGCAATGCCTTTCATCCTGGGCAACACGAGACAACGTCCACCAAGATAAGGATTATGTGGAAGCAGAGGCTAGGATGTGGAAAGCTTTAATGACTCTGAAGAGGGAAACGAGTTCAATTCTAGAGGAGGCTGCCGGTGCAGGGAGAGCAACAGCAGCTGCCAAAAGTCTGTGCCTATTGCCCACAGCGGAGATGCCTCAGGGCATCCATCTGCGTGCCTCGCAGAGGGAGAGGGTCAGCAGACGCCCCAGGCTGGCTCTGGGGTTCTTCCAGCACAGAAGACCAGAAGGCAAGAAAGAGATGGGAGAGAGTGGAAGGCAAGAAAGTTAGACTGTGGCCATGTTCTCAGAGAGCCCCAGCTGCTGTCCTTTGCCAGGGCAGGACTGGATGCTCAGCCTCTCTGAAATCGATGGCCAGGAGCTTTGTCCTCCGTTCAGCATGAGCTTCTGGGTTCCAGGTGGTCCTTGTCCAGGCTGTCACCAGTGGCTTTAGCAGCGGGGCCACCTTCTGCCACAGTAGCGGCTGGAAATGCCAGAGAGGTCACAGCACCCAGAGGTGATGGGCACTCCATCACAGCTGAGGATGCTGCCAACAGCAGCGGAGGTGGAGGAGCCCACAACGGTGTTCTGCGGGAAAGAGCTGAGGATGGGGCCAGGCAGGGCCACCACCACGGGAGGGGCTCAATGACAACGGTGGAGTTCTGGCACTGCCTGACACAGGGCTCATTGCAGCTGTTGGCCAGCGGGGTCGGGCCACAGGGCCGGCATGGCAGGCACCGGTCGTAGCAGGACATGTCTCAGGTCCAGAAGCGCACCTGGGAGAGAGGGCAGAGAGGAATCAAAGCACAGGGACATGCGAGGAGCAGTTTGCCACAAGTCCGTCACCAAAGTCAAAGGCACCTGCTGAGCCAGGAGGTAGAAACTGGGCAGTAAGGCAAAAGGGTTTCCTGGCCTTATCCAGACATGGTACTGCAAAGTGTCGCCTGGCCCACCAAGGCTGCTGCCTGTCTCTTAAAAGAAGAGCCTCCCTCCAGAGGCATGTCCCAGACACTGTCTTAGTCAGACCTTCACCCTTCTTCCCCCTCCCACGACAAGCAGCACTGAGACCCAGCACAGGATGGAGGAGTATGCATCTGCATGAGGAAAGTTCTTCAGACCCACCTGGCTCCCAAGGAGAAGGAGGTGAGAGAAGTGGATGAGAGAGCAAGGAGTTGGGCTGGCTTTTATGGTGGCCCTGACCTGCCCCAGGACCAGAGGCAGCTTTTACGGAAGTGGCAATTTTCTAAGGTGCTCATGATGAACGGAAATCATCCCAGCTAATGACATGGGCTGGGTGGTTGTTTTCCCTGGCAGCGCCTTTTCATTTCCTGGTTTATGCCGTACTCATTCCCTCACGGAGGCTTCTTCTGAGTGCTGGGACTGAGAGGCCCCAGGATTTCCGGGGCAGGAACGTGTCAGTGCCAGCAGAATACTCAGCTCAGGTGCCAGATGGGTGCAGTGCAGGCAAGTGATGTTGGCCTGGGGCACGCTGGTGGGCTTACCTGTGGCTGCATTGACAGGAAGGGGCCCAGCTGCTCCCAGCCCTGCAGTCTTTGGCTGGTCACCCAAGGGCTTCCCTGCATGAGGACGGGCCATATCTTTCTCTTTCCCTCCCTCCCTCCCTCCCTCCCTCCCAGCTTGCTCCAATGTTCACTTGTGGTCAGCTTCCCAGGCAGGTGGGCTGCACTGCTGCATTTCGATTCTCTTCCTCTTAAACCTGCCCTCTGGAGAAATGGGTTGACCTCTTTTGGCATCTTACTGGCAGGGGATTATGGGGATCACAAGGGCCCTTAGTGCAAACTGTTTTTCTGAATGTGGTGGGCCCATGAACATGTCTCCCATGAGGCTAGAAGAGGACCTCCTGGAAGGCACTTCCCGGTTACTGCAGTCCCTCACAGTGCAAGAGGCGGTTGGACACAGTGAGGTTCTCTTCCTGCAAGAGGCTGCCTGCTGCACTCCCAAGTCCCGAGGAAGCATTTCACAGTCCATTTTGGTCCCCACCCTCAAATGCAGCAGGAGTTGAAGGAGGCAGAAGTCTGCCCCATGGCTTCCATGGAGCATGTCAGGCAGTGGGACTGGCCGATCCAGAGGTTTGGAGCTAGACCGATTTATTAATTTACATCAGACATCACGCACTACATGAAGCTTATGAAAAATTGGTTTGGGGTGTAGAGCAAATTTTTCATCGTTTGCACCAGCTGTTTGAGCCTGGTGATTATGCTCGGCTCCGTCTTGAAGCTGTCAGCATGCATGACTTCATATTCTCCTGCTGGTAACTGAAACAATGTGAATACTGTGACATTTTTAGACTGGGTCAGAACTCCCCAACAAAGTAAAAGAGCGCTGTGTTCTGATCAGACTTTCCACCTGGCTGTCATTATTGTGAAAGCCTTTGTGCGTGGGGTACGCAGAACCTGCAGTCTATCCCCCATTCCAAAATTAGAGACCAAAAGTGGTGCTATTTCATTGATCTAAATAGCAGTGACAATTATCTCTGTTTTGCAGGGAGTAACACGGCACTTACAGCTGCAAGGGACCTGACAGGTGCAGAATTGTTACGCAGAACAAAAGAGCTACAAGACAAACTGGGGGGGTCTGTGCACAGGAAGGTCATGCTGAGTGACATCCCCTTGTCTGAGGACATGTTAATATATGCACCATCCTCCTGTGGGAGGGGAAAAAGGATTGGGAGAGTTTTAAACCAAGCGACAGCCTCAGATATTGCAAGACCTGTTTCCTCCTTTTACATCTTTATTATGGTGTTAAGGATGTCAGGAAGGTGTTTGGAGTGAGAAACTCTTGTGGGCTTTGTCATACATTCTATAACCATGGCCAGAGCTGTACATTTTGTTGACGGCTCTGCTTGTCTCGTGACGGTGCATTTAAGCTGGGGAGAAGGAAAAGGTGCCCCAGTTGCCGGCTGTTGTGCAGGTCTGGGGAATGCTTACAGAGGCGCAAGGCCACGCCTGTTAAAAAAGAAGTTGACTGTTTGGCTATGATTTTCTGTGAGAACTTGAAGGCCGAGGCAGAAAAACAGCACAAATGTAAAGCTGGAAGTGCGGGATGTGCGATAAACAGATCTGTAATGTAAACCAGCACCAGTGTTTCAGACCTGTGAACAAAAATCCAGAAAAAGGGCAGGGCTATATTATCTGTGACAGGGAGTGTATGCAGGAGACTGGGACACATGACCCAAACTCCATTTTTCCTATGGAGTCAGCACCAGATGGACTTATGTATATGTGCAGTTTGCTTATAGTACTGACCTGACCTGATTCTCTTCCACCAAGGGTACGTCTCCCTTGTGCCAGACTTTCCCTCTGGTCTCAGGGATGTAGGACTCCGAAGGCTGATCTTGCTAGTAAAAATTGAGGCAAAGGCGGCATTCAGCACCTAAGCCTTCTCCATGTTACCTGTGCCCGTATAGAAGCCTTGTTGCCATTGACATCCCTCACCAGATTCAGTTCCACTTGGGCTTTGACTTTCCTAATCCCATCCCTGCATGCTTCGACAGTGTCTCTGTATTCCTCACAGGTTACCCATCCTTGCTTCCATCTTCTTTATGCTTCCTTCTTGTGTTTTGGTTTTGCCAGGAGCGCCTTGTTCATCCACGCCGGCCTCCTGGCATGTTTGCCTGGCTTTCTGCTCATCGAGATGGACTGCTTTTGAGCTTGGAGGAGGTGATCCTTGACTATTAACCAGCTTTCCTGGGCCCCTCTGGCCTCCAGGGCCTTATCCCATGGCACTCTTCCAAGCAGATCTTTAAAGAGACAGAAGTCTGCTCTCCTGAAGCCCTGCGTTGTGAGCTTGCTATTTACCCTCCTCCCTCCCCTCAGGATCCTGCTCCACCATCTCATTGTCACTGCAGCCAAGGCTGCCTTTGATCTTCACATCCCCAACAAGCCCTTCCTTCTTGGTGCGTATGAGGTCCAGCAGAGCACCTGTCCTCCTTGGCTCCTCTGTCACTTCGGAGATGAAGTTCTCATCCACGCACTCCAGGAACCTCCTGGCTTGCTTATGTCCTGCTGTGTTTTGCCTCCAACAGACACCACAGTGGTTGAAGTTCCCCATGAGGACCAGGGCCTGTGAATGTGAGGCTGCTCCTGTCTGCCTGTAGAGGGTCTCATCCGCTGGTTGTTCCTGGTCAGGCAGCCTAGAGCAGACACCCACTACAACGTCACCTTTACCTGTCTTCTCTTTAATGCTTACCCATAAGCTCTCAGTTGGCACATCATCCATCCCCAGGCAGAGCTCCATGCACTCTAGCTGCTCTCTCACAGAAAGGGAAAGTCCTACTCCTCGTCTTCTCAGCCTGTCCCTCTGAAACAGCCTCTATCCCTCCATTGCAATATGCGTCACAGGAGCCATCCCACACCGTCTCTGTGATCCCAACGTGATCGTAGCCCTGCAACTGCACCCAGATCTCTAACTCCTCCTGTTTATTCCTCATACTGCGTGCATTAGTGTACAGGCACTTGGCAGGGGCACCCCAGCATGTTGACTTCCTAGAAGGGGTTTTGGGGATTTCTCCACAATCATGCCTCGCAGGCACTTCATGCTTACATGCTAGGGATGACCCCGCTTCAGCCCTGTTTTCTTGGTCTTGTGATCCCTTCCTGGCACATCACCCCAGGCCCTTTGCTCATCAGCTGTGTCCATCAATCCCTCAGAGGGCTGCTGGTTGCTCTCTCCCCCCGCCCCGTTATTCCTAGTTTAAAGCCCTCCTTATCAGGTCAGCCATCCTACTGGCAAAGGTAACTTTGCCCCACTTGGTGAGGTCGATCCCAAGTCTCCCGAGCAGATGCTGCTCTGCAAAAAGGGTCCCATGGTCGTAGGACCCAAAGCCCTGTCGCCAACTCCAGTTCCACAGCCAGTTATTGACCTGCATTATCAGTGCCTTCCTCTTCACACCCTTTCCCTTCTCCAGCGGGGCTGAGGACAGCACTACCTGGGCCCACATGCCCTTGACTACTGCCCGCAGAGCTCTGTAATCACTTTTGATCCTGTCCAGGTTTCCCCTAGCCGTACCATTTGTGCCCACAAGGAATAACAGCAGGGGGTAGCGGTCAGAGGGCTGAATGAGCTTCATCAGTCTCTCCACAATAGCTGGGATCTGGGCTCCTGGCAGGCAGCAAAGCTCTCTAGGTGACAGGCCAGGTGGGCAGATTGGTGCCTCTGTCCTCACAGCAGGGAGTCACCCATAACTGTCACTTGCTTCTTCTTCCTGGTGGCCTTGCATGGTTTAGGGTCAGGGGGACCAGATCCTTTGCTTCAAGGCACATCTGGCTCCTCTTTAATTTTGAGGACGGTGAACCTATTTTGTAGTTGTAAGCCCTTAGGTGGGGCAGGAGCCTTCCACTTGGTGCCACAAGTCACCAGCTTCCATCCTTCAACTTCTCCAGAGATTGCACTTACCTTGTCTACCTAGGGGTAGACACTGCCTGCTTCTCCACTGCATTTGGGGTCAGGGGCTCTTCAAGATGCTGCATCTCAGAGAAAATTCTGCCTGTCTCCCTTTCACCCTCTCTGATGCTGCACAGTCGGCTCCCTTACAACCACTGGACAGCTGACGAGTGCCAACCCCTTGCTGCCTGTTATGCCTGGGAATATTGTGCGGTGTTACAGTAGCTGGCAACTGCTTTATCAAGAAGTGCTCTGTAAATATCCTTTCATCACATTTGTGGAGGACTTAAGTTTTGCTCTTCTGCTCATTGCAGGGCTTTTGGTAAAGCAATGATGGGCTGTGTGAAAAAATGGATCTGGTGCCTGCAAATCAGCTGGAGCAGCTATGGCTGCTGCCATTGCCCGGGAAGACATGAGGGCTGATACAGACCACTCTTTGGATGCTGAAATGAGGGACATGTTCCAGAAACACGGAGTGCTTCTAACTGAGCACTTCCTGGTCCAAAGGAGGCGCAAAGCCAATCACAAGGCTGCCGCAGAACTTGTTTGTTTGATGGTGTCAAGAAGGAGCTCTCAGCCAATCACAGTGCAGTATGAAAACACATGGGAAATGCCACGTCCAGAGTGGCAGCCTCCCTGTAGGTAACGGTAAGGGACTGCCTTTTCTGACATGCTTCTGGGTAAAATGGGAGGGGTGCCTAGTCCTGCTATCCAGTCACAGGGCTGCCTGAGAACACATAGCTATGACAGCGTCAAGAAATGGCCACCAGTCAGTCACAGAGCAGTGTGATGGTTACAAAATGGGAGATCCCTGCTGTAAAATGGCAACGCCTGCTCCTAAAATGGTGGTCCAAAAAAAGGCTTCCCCTGTGTCTCTAGGGAAGGGCCTTATGGGTCTGAGGTATTTCCAGGTAAACCTGAAGGCATAGCGGGTCCTGTCAGCCAATCGTAACAGAGCACATGACCAGAAGAGGGGAGGGACTTTCAGGGTCTGTGGAGGCTGCTGGGAAGGGGCGTGGATTTCCTCTGGAAGCTGGCGGGCGGGGCACCTGTCACATCTCATCTTGGGTATCAGTGGTACCTGCACTACTCATGTCAGTCACTTAAGGACACGGCAAATGGGTGCCATGTAGTCACGAATGGACTGATGGTAATTGTTCCAGAGGGATACTCCGTTTTTAAGTGTCTCATCATAGCTCAGCTCCCTTGAGCAAACACGTCAACAGCTCTCACCCAGCTTTCCCTCATCTTTGACACCACACATACCAAGATCTCTGTCGAATTTTTATCCTACAGCCCGTAAGCACCTTGGATAGTCACCTTAGGCAAATAAGAATGAAGCAATTAAGTACCAACGAACCCAGGAATTACCAGATGTATAACGAGTTGCAATGGGAGTCAGGCCTTGCATGGCAGTGGTTAGTTCCAACAAACCAGAAGAGTATTTCAGAGCTCTGCCAGGTCCTCTTTACTCTGATCTAGCATGTGCTCCTCAGCCCCGGCAGGGTCCGTCCTTCGTCTGTGGTAAGCTGGTTACCTTCCGTTTGTCCCTCCACCACCACAGAGACGAAGGCTGTGGCCCACCACAGCTTGAGCTCCCGCCTCATGCCTGGGTAGTTGATTCCTTCTGGACATGACAAAGCTATTCCAAACAGGACAACGTGTTGCCCCTATAGTAACACAAACATAATCAAGCAAGGAGATGGTGAGGGAGAGGACCTAGAAGACGGCTGGGGCTGACAAGGCTCCCGTTAAGTTCCTTCCTGAGAATCAGAAAGCTGCAACTAAAGTCGGAAAGAAAGAAAGAAATCACGCAAGGAAGACTAGCAAGGCTCAGAGTGAAGAAGGAACACATTGAAAACTGTTGTCTCATCATATTCTTCTTCCAGCATCCAGTGACCCAGGTCAGAAATAGATGAACAGAAAAAGAATAGAACAAAAGAAAAGAAAGGAGAAGGGGAAGGGGAAGGGGAAGGGGAAGGGGAAGGGGAAGGGGAAGGGAAGGGAAGGGAAGGGAAGGGAAGGGAAGGGAAGGGAAGGGAAGGGGAAGGGAAGGGAAGGGAAGGGAAGGGAAGGGAAGGGAAGGGAAGGGAAGGGAAGGGAAGGAAAGGAAAGGAAAGGAAAGGAAAGGAAAGGAAAGGAAAGGAAAGGAAAGGAAAGGAAAGGAAAGGAAAGGAAAGGAAAGGAAAGGAAAGGAAAGGAAAGGAAAGGAAAGGAAAGGAAAGGAAAGGAAAGGAAAGGGAAAGGAAAGGAAAGGAAAGGAAAGGAAAGGAAAGGAAAGGAAAGGAAAGGAAAGGAAAGGAAAGGAAAGGAAAGGAAAGGAAAGGAAAGGAAGATTTTGAAACTTCTTTTCTGTTAATTTTGTTTGAAAAGAACACTGGCTTACTGCTGATGACCATGTATGTGAGTATTTCTGTTCTTTGCCTAAAATTCTTATTATTTGGGGCCTTCCTTTTAGGCAGAATAGTATTGTACATAATACAGTACAGTGGGACACAGAGGCAGTCTTTCCCTAGAAAGATTGATAGGAAAAACAACCAAAAATTCCCTTTGAAAACATGGTAATTCATTTTCCATCAAATTCTCTGAATTTGTCTGGTCCGGACAAATTCAGACCAGACCTTAACCTACTTGGTTATCAGAAACTGATCCAAGAGAAAAAGACAAGAACAAGAAAAAAAAAACCACCTGGATTTCGTAGTCTAATTTGTAGCTCCCTTGCAGGGAGGGTCATAGAGTAGAGTAGATGGATGAATGGCCGGAGAAGGATGGACAGATGTTTGTATGCCTGTCTGTATGGAAGAAGAGAGAGAGAGGAGGTGGAGGGAGAATGAGACTGGTACTGATAACCGGAGGCCGTGGGAAGAGCCACCGAGCCCAGGGAAAGACTTCTTGTTGAAAGGTTACTGCTGCTCTTATTGCAATGTGAAACCTCACTCTGACATAATCTCCATCTGTAATCTCGGAGCCATGGCAAAGAAGAACAGGATATTTGGGACTGCAGTCGTTCTCCTGTGCTTCCCAGACCATCGCAGGTGGCACATGGTCCTGCTTGTCCTTATCTTCTCCATGTATCTTGTAGTTCTGGTGGGAACGGCGTCATCATTTTTGCTGCGGGGAGTGATCAGTCCCCGAGGATCCTGATGTACTTCTTCCTCGGCAAGCTCTCCTTCTTGGAGATCCAGAACACCACCACCATTGTCCCCAACGAGCTGGGGACTTCCCTTGTCACCATGAAAACCGTTTGTGTTTCCTGCTGCCCGGCACAGTCATTTTCCCACTTCTTCCTGGGTATCACTGAGTTTCTAATCTTCTCAGTGATGTCCTTCGACTACTACATGGCCATACACAAACAGCTGCGTTACATCACTATCATGACAAAGATACTCTGCTTCTTTCTATGCCTGGGAGCATGGCTACTGAGTTTTGTGGTCATCAGCTCCAAGATGTCTGTACTGCTGGTACGGTGTCTTCTCTGCTCCAAGAACAACATTGACCATTTCTACTGTGATGCTGGGCCTCTCCTGAGCCTGGCCTGTGGTGGTACAATGCTCTTAGAGACCCTTGGCTTTCTGGTGCCCATCCCCATCATCCAAGGCGCTCCGCTTTTCAAGGTAGTTTTCTTCACCTGTATCATCCTTGCAATTCTCCATATATTCCCTTGTCTTTCAGCCACCAGAAGGCGTTACCTGCTTGTAGCTCCCATCTCACCATGGTCCCCATCCTCTACGGAGCTGCCATCTTCATGTACCTGAAACTCATGGCTCGCTCATCCTTTAGTCTCAACAGAGTGGAGTCCACCCTCAACGCTCTCCTGACTCTTTTGCTGAATCCTTTCAGCTATACCATCAGAAACAAGGAGTTGAAGGCTGCTCTGAGGAGAACGGCAAAGCAGTGAAAGGCTACTTCAGCCTAGCAAAGGCTCCTGACAGGCCAGAAAACAGAGCCCAACCCCTGTGTTTGTGGAACTGCAATACAGCTGCACTTTTAGGTTAAACAGCGAGCATGGGTTTTAGTCTTCTCTCAAGACCTTCTGATGAAGAGCCTTTCTCTTCAGTTACACCCATTTTGACACAAGGAGGAGGAAAGAAAGTGAGCAAAACTTGCAATTTATGTCCTTTTCCAAACAGTGTATTGTGATCAGGCCTAGCATGGTTTTTCAGAGGAAACGAGATACTGATGTGGACAACGTCCTTTTTAAACGTTGGCCTTGTTCTCCTCAATCGACATACGCTGCAGGCAAAGATGGCATCAACATTTGAATTTGTTGTCTAGAAGGATTTTGTCGTGATCAAGAGAAATGAGCACCCCCAAAGTATGAGACAGCTGGTCCATCTCAGACGGCAGATAATTCTACCCCACAAGCATCTACTGATTATTGCCGTAACCTAGGCAACAGATGTATTATGTGCAGAAGGTCTCAGTCCCAGGGCCAGAGCTGGGGCTGGAGCCCAGGCCAAGGCTGGACTCAAGAGAGGCCCGTGGCTGCCAGTGACTGCCCTGGACCACCTAGGAGGCCAGGAGGGCAACAGTAGCCCAGGCCAGGCACAGATATGGCAGAGCTGGGGCAGGCCTGCGCTAGGCCTGAGCTCCCATAGAGACCCTGGGCCAGGGGCCAAGCCAGAGCTGGGACCCATGGTTGCACTGGGCCTAGGTGGGCTTGGTCCTGATGCTTGTCGCTCCTGTGTGAACACTTGACCCAGCACTGTCTCCCACACAATCCAGCCTAGGGAGACATGCCCGCCATCCTTACCCAGCACAGATGAATGACCCTGCCCTCCATCCTGGTCCTATGGTGCTGGTGGTGTGTGGGGTCTGTGCAAAGGCAGAGCCTCCACACCACAGGGCCCCAGGGCCTGCAGATGTGTGCAGACCAGCAGTGCTGCCCAGAGCACAAGGGCCACTTCAGCGCCAGGGCTCTGGGAATGCTGAAGGAGCTTGGTGCCTGGGGGGAGGCACTCCAACGTGCGCTCTATGGTTGGGCTGGTGCATGCCCTGTACCATTCAGGGGCAGCTCACAAAACCTGCTGAGTGCAGGACCAAATCCCACTGTCACTGCCATGTCTCTGCAGAGCTGGGAGTATCTCCTCTCACACAGCACCCTTCCGGACCAGAGGTGGGTGGTGGCCCTTGTGGGGCTGTAGAGTTTCCGGGCCTGGAGAAAGCTGCTCCTTGCTTGGGGAAGACAAGGCACCGCACCAAAGAGCATCCATGTGTGGCTGGGCACCAGTCACTGTCCTGGGCTTGCCTTCACCCAAGGGGGTGTTGAGTTCACAGGGATAGGGGACTCCAGTGTGGGGCCTGCTGGGGCCACCAATACTAACTTGTGAACACCTCAGCCCTACACATGTTGGCAACGGGTGGGCCATGCCAGATGCTGTGCTGAAGGGTGATAGGGCTGCATGGGGAAGCTGTCCCTGCTGCCCCTGCCCAGGCATGCTGACCATGGCCCCTACATCAGGGGATGGAAGAGATGGGCAGGTGGAGGAGGGACTGTGGGCCATCCCCAAAGCTATTTACCTGTTCCCAATTCCTGCCATCCTTTGGGAACATTGTCTGCTGAGCCTCCTTCCCCAGCACAGCTCCACCGAAAGCAAGAGGAGCACTCTTCCCCAAGAGCTTGTGGGACTGCTGACCTCCCTGGGGCCTCCCACATGCCCACAGTTCCTCTCTGGAGGACTGCAGTTGTCAGGGTTCCTGTTCACACGACGTGCTCGAGGGCCACGGGGGCATTTCTGAGCAGAGACTAGCAAGGCAAGGACTGATGGCCATTGGCTGTGGAGCCACTAGGGTTGTCTTCCTCAGCTTCAAGAGGCAGTGCCTGAAAGAGGACTCGCTGCAGTATGTCCCACCCTCCAGTCCCTCTAGGAGTGATGAAGGGTTCCCCTGTGGCCCCACCTAATGCCTTCCGCAAAGCAATGGCTTTCTTCGTCAGCAGTCAGTACGCAGATGGAAAGATCACCTAAGGGACACAGGCAGGGTTGCAGCAAATTTTAATGAGTCTAAAGAGGGAAAAGAGGTCACTGCAAGTCGAGGCCCCCAGTGAGGGGAGGAGCAGGAGCAGCCAAGAATCTGTTCCCCTTTTCCTGTGGCAGAGTTCCCACAGGCCATCTGTTGACCTGCCTGGTAAAGGGAGACAAGCTAGCAGGTCACTCCAGGCTGGTTTCTGGGGTCCTCACAGCAGGTTTGAAGGGAGCACAAGACAACAAAGAAAAGAGAGAAAAATGGTGAGTGGAAGACTGCTCTTAAAACAATGGCATGAAGTTTGATCCTCTGTCCAGCAGGACGTTCTGAGTTCCTGGGGTCCTTCTCCGAGGCTGTTGCCAGCATCTTTAGCAGGGGGGGCACCTTCTGCCACAGTAGCGGCTGGAAATGCCAGAGAGGTCACAGCACCCAGAGGTGATGGGCACTCCATCACAGCTGAGGATGCTGCCAACAGCAGCGGAGGTGGAAGAGCCCACAACGGTGTTCTGTGGGAAGGAGCTGAGGATGGGGCCAGGCAGGGTCACCACCACAGAGGAGGGCTGGATGACGACGGTGGAGTTCTGGCACTGCCTGACGCAGGGCTCATTGCAGCTGTTGGCCAGCGGGGTCGGGCCACAGGGCCGGCATGGCCGGCACTGGTCGTAGCACGACATGTCTCTGTGCTGGAGGTGCACCTGGGAGAGAGGGCAGGGAGGAAGAAGAGCACAAGGATGGGTGAGGAGCAGCCTGGTTTCCTTATCGCAAAGGAGGCAAGGTACTACTGAGTGGGGAGCTGAAAGATGTGCCAGGAGCCACACGGTCTTCATCATGCTGTAAAGAGCAGCCTGACCCAGGGAGGCTCCCTCCTAATTCATAACCCAAAACCCCTCTCAGCCACGTCCCAGCCTCTCTCTAAGCAGACCTTCTCCCCGCTTCCCTCTATCGTGAGAAGATGCTCCAAACCCTGAGCACAGGACAGAGGCAGTATGAGCTGAGAGGTCCATTGAAGTGAGAGCTCACTTTGGAAGGGGAGGAGAAGGGGCTTCAGACGCACCTGGTTGCCAAGGAGAAGGAGGCAAGAGGAGTGGATGAGAGAGCAGGGACTTAGGCTGGCTTTTATACCTGCCCTTCGTTGCCGCAGGCCCAGAGGCACCCTTTGCAGAGGTAATAATTTTCTGACAAGCTCATCTTGAATGCAGACCATTGCAGCTAATGATATGGGCTGTGCATTGGTTTCCTGCACTGCTGCCTTTTCATTTCCAGGATTGTGCCATGCCCATTCCCCAGTGAAGGCTTCTTCTGAGTGCTGGGATGAAAGGCCCCAGCATTTGTAGGACAGGAATGCAGCAGTGCGGGTAAAAGTCTCAGCTCAAATGCTAGATGGCTCCAGAGTAGGCAAGTGGTGTCAGCCTGGGACACTCTAGGGGGCTTTTGAAGTGGTGTTCTCAGGAAGAGCTCCAGCCTTTTCAGCTGGAAGCCCAAGGGTTACCGTGTATGAGGACATGCCATGTCCATCTCTTTCCTTCCCTCCTCAGCTCACCCCGATGGTCACTTCTTGTTGCCTCCCCAGGTGTGTGTGTTGTGCTGCTAGGTTTTGACCTCATCCTGCCTAACACTGCCCTCAGGAAAAACGTCTGGCCTGTTTTGACTCGTTCCCTCTTTGTGCAGTCTGTGAGTACACAAATGGTGCCATGGGCATGTTTGAGGCCTTGTCCTTCTCCAGAATGCTCTAGCCCTGCTGCAGTTGTCCCCAGCTGTCCTCAGCAGAGTCCACAGCTGGTTGTGTTCCTATGTGTGTTCTTGTCCTGTGTGCTTTTGTGAGCAGCTGTGTTTGTGTGGATGGACATGGGACACAAATTTGGGCATGATTCCATGCCGGTGTGCATGAGCCTGTGTGTGTGTGCGTCCTTGTGTGCCCCTCATCAGGAAGGAATGTGCTGCTTATGGCAGGGATCCTGTCCACTGCTCTGCCTATGAGCACCTCAGAGCAGTCGCTTCCCAGATTCAGAAGGAGCCCAAGTGCAGCTGAGTGGCGATGGCACCAGCCTGCTGGAGACCTGTCCAGGGAAGAGGCACTGAAATGCAGCCCCTGCCTCCTGAGCCCTCCTTTTCCTGCCCCTCCAGAGCTCACATTCTGCCGCTGCCGATTTCGGGCCCCAACAACAACAGGTTCACTCCAGCTTGGATCCTTAGTTTAGTTCAATGTTAACAATATTGGGAGTGCCTCAGCATGGCTGGCAGTCCCCCGTCCCTGCCTCTCCAGGCCAGGATGTGGCTGCCTTCCCCAAGGCTAGAGATTTCAAAAGGACGGGGTTTGCTGTATGGGCAAGGAGAAAGGCTGAGGAATCCTGCCCACCTCATGCTGGCCATCCCTGAGTGGACCTGTTTCCAATGCAGTGTCGGTGGTGTCTGTGTTGGGACACATCCCCTCTCATGTCCATGTCAATGCCACATGGACTTGTGGAGCCCATCGACCTGGTGCTATGTCAGGCAGGGACTGAGACCTTGTCCCAAACGGTTACTGAGCAAAAGGAATGCGGCGCCTGGTGTTGCAGTGCTGTGAGTGGAAGGACAGACCCTGAGGCTTGCACAGGGAAAGCCAAAGAACTGATGAGTGCTTTGGTCTTCAGTGCCCGGGACCTTCATATCCTGCATTGGAGTCTCGGTCTGAGTGCCCAGCAACTGCTCCTGGGAAGGAAGGGACATTGGATTCGAGACCGCATCCCCCAAAGCCTGCTGCTGTCCCACAGGGGTTTCCAAAAGAGGCCCTCTTTTGGACAAGGGCTGTGCACAGTGGGTTAATTTTCTAAGTCCATCTCCCCTCCTGAGTGTTTGTCTGCCTGTGCTAAGGTCCAGCTTGGAGACAGTGCAGCCAAGGCTTCCCCCCTTCCCTTTAGTGACCTCGGTGAGCTCAGTGCCAGGGAGCTCTTGTGGGAGAGCTCAGCCAGGGCTGATTTCCCCCTCTGTGGAGCTGCTTCTGAGCTGAGACGCTAGTGTAGTTGAGGGCAAAACTCACTGCTTTCTCCTTAGGTAATGCATACAGTGAGCAAGGAAAGGGCAGCGGATGTGTGTACCTAGAGTTTACCTTTGACAGCCTCTCTCGTACTTCCTCGGTGACCAAGCTGGAGATGAATGGATTCATTCAGAGGATGATAAGGTGGGTGGAAAATTGGCTGGACTACCAGGCTTAGAGAGGTGTGACGAGTAGCGCAAAGCCCAGCTAGAAGATAGCTACTGGTGGGGTCTCTCAGGGATCAGCAGTAGGACCAGTAGTCTCTCATGTTTTCATGAACACCATGAGTAATGGGAAGGACGGCACTTCCTGCAAGATTGGGGATGACACCCAACCAGAGGGAACAGGCAGTACACTGATCTCTGTTAGCCAAATTCTTCCCAGCAGGTCCAGGAACTACCTGTTCAAAGGAAACAGGGAAGATGGGACTAGACTGTGGAAGTGCTCTATGACAGGAGTAGAGGCAATGAACAGCTGCTGGGACATGGGGAATTCTAGTTAAGCAATAGGTTAAAACAGAAAATGAGAAAAGGAATGTGTTTCCCAGCGAGGCTGTGCAATCTCCACCCTGAGAGGTGTTCAAGGATGGACTGAATGTGACTTTGGGCAATCTGATCTAATAGGATCCATTCTGAGTAGAGGGGTGATCGAGATGACCTCTGCAGGTCCCTCCTCGCCTACATTCTGACTCTGTGATTCCTATTCTGCCCCTGCCCTCCCTGAGCCCTGCATGCCCATGGGCACGTTTGTCCTCACACCCGCTTTGCCTCAAGACAACTTTTAGGCATTGTACTGGGACTGAAGAGCAGCAGCTGAAGGGAGGCTCTCAGCCTCCTCACTGCCATCCGCAGGAAATCAGGGGCTGCTGTTTCCAGCCCCTGAGCTCGGAGGCAGCTCTGGGAAGCTGGTCCATCTCCTGGATCAGGGCCATGCTGCTTTCCCAGGCTGCAGCTGGCGCTGTGCAGGCTTATTCTTGCTGGGGAGTCCTTGCTGGAGGAGGGAAGAGTCCACTTCCCAGGAGACAAACTTGTGCCCGTGCAGAGCCACTGAGCACTCTGAGCCCGGGCGAGCCCCCGAGCGGCGCCGGCACAGGGCTCAGCCCGGGCGGAGCTGGTGGAGGCAGAGAGGAGAGGAGGCGGTGGAGAGGAGGCGCCGCGGCCAGAGCAGAGAGCGGGGCTGGCAGGGGACGGCGAGGCGCGGGCAGGGGCGCAGCGGGATGTGGCGGTGCCGGGGCGCAGGGCTGGCGGGGCTGGCTGCCGTGCTCCTGGGTGCGCGGGGATGGCGGTGGTGGATGGGGGCCAGAGTGTTCCCCAGGTATCCCAGCGCCAACTCTTCCCTCTCCTTCTTCAGTGTGTCTTTCCCCCTCCCTGCCTCTCTGCCAGCTCTTGTTCCCCTTTCCAAACCCTCCGAGTCCCCTCTTCCTCTGCTCCCTTAGTTCTCCACCTTCTCTGTCAGTACGAGCCTGCTTGCATGTACGCCTGCTTTTCCATGCACCCTCTCCTTCCCCTGTGCTTTCTGCACTTACTGTTGCCCTGTATATAGCCCTCTGTCCTTCACTGTAACAACCCCTCTCCCTGTCTACTCTTCCTCTCTTCATCCACCCACCCACCCATCTTTTGACCCATCTCTCCATGCATGTAAGCATCTAAGCCCTCTTCCTACTCTGAGACCCCCCTCTCATCTCTCCCTCCACTTCCTTCCTAGCTGTAGGCATAAGTTTGCTTTCACGCACCGTGCCATACATCCACTCATCCCATTGTGCATCCATCATTTGTTCTTCTTCTGAATTCAGCCCTCCATCCTTCACTGTAACACACCCAACTCTCCTGTCCCCTCTCCCTCTCACCATCCATGCATCCATGCACCTGACTTTCATTCTCTCTCTCCATGCATCAATTTCAAACCCCTCCCAGCCTTCTCCCCTTGCTCCAGTTGCAGCAGTTCAGCAGGTCCCCTTCCACAGGGGGAAGACACTCCAGCCCCTCTGTGGGTAAAAGCAGTAATTTGGAAAGCTTCTGGCCACCCTTGGGACACTTAGGCAGCAGCCCCAGCCTCTCTTCCTGCCATGCTGCTCTCCTGCTTCCCTCTCCCCTCTGCACAGGAAATTCTGCTAGCCTTCAAGGTCATCTTCTGCCAAGCTGCCTCCCAGCAGAGCTCTGTGCAGACTAGGAGGAACATCCATCCCCAAGAGGAGGCTGCGAGCCTCCCACTGGCCTGCTGCGGTCCCCAGGCTGCTCACCTGAGGACACCACTGATCAGGCTCCCCAACCACAGGGCATGCTCAAGAGGGCACTTCTAGGGAGAGACAAAACAAGGCAGGCCACTGGCTCTGGAGCAGCCTTCCTCACTTCCCAGGAGCAGTGCCTTAAAAGGGCCCACAGCACTGTGTCCCACACTCCCCTTCCTCTGTGAACAGTGAAGAATCCCCTTTTGCCTCCGCTCTGATCACCCTAGACTAACACCTTGCTCACTGAGCACTTGGGAGAGCGTCCACAGAGGAAAGGACAACACAGAGAAGGAGGCTGAGATGCAGCAGAACTTTCATGCCACAAAGGGCAAAAATGAAGTCACTCCACGTGGAGTGCCACCGTGAAGAGAGCACCAGGGACAGTCGAGATTTGGTGCCCTTGGGCTGCAGCAGAGTTCCTGCAGGACATCCCTTGGCTTGCACTGAGGAGGGAGGGGTGCAGCAGGTCTCCCCTAGGCTGGCCTGGGCAGACCAAAGGGGATCAGAAGCCAACCAGGAGAGGAGAGGGAAAGGAGGAAATGGCAGAAGGAATGGCAGACGCGGGCCTTGCTTTCAGGCTGATCCCTTCCAGCCTTACTTTGCAAGGAGAGCTGGAGATGCTCAATCTCTCTGAAAGAGAACGGCCAGGAACTCCGTCCTCCCTTCACTCACATACTAAATGAGGAGGAGCTGTGGACTCCCTCGAGGGTAGAGAGGCCTTACAGAGAGATCTGGACAGACTAGAGAGCTGGGCAATCACCAACCATATGAAAGGTAACAAGATCAAGTGCCGGATTCTCCACCTGTGATGGGGTAATCCTGGTTATACATACAAGTTGGCGGACAAGAGAGGGCAGCCCCGTGGAAAGAGATCTGGGGGTTGGGGTTGATGGCAAGTTGAATGTGAGTCAACAGTGTGCCCAGGCAGCCAAAAGAGCCAACCGTGTCCTGGGGTGCCTCAGGCACAGCATAGCTAGCCGGTCGAGGGAGGTGATTGTCCCACTCCAGACTGCACTGGTGCGGCCCCACCTCGAGTACTGTGTGCAGTTTTGGGTGCCTCAAAATAAGAAGGACATCAAACTATTAGAGTGTGTCCAGAGGAGGGTGACCAAGATGGTGCAGGGTCTCGAGGGCAGGACTTGTGAGGAGCAGCTGAGGTCACTTGGTTGGTTCAGCTTGGAGAAGAGAAGGCTGAGGGGTGACCTCATCACCATCCACAACTTCCTCAAGGCGGGTAGCAGAGGGGGAGGTGCTGATCTCCTCCCTCTGGTGACCAGCGAGGAAATGGAATGAAGCTGCGTCAGGGGAGTTGAGAATGGACATTAGGAAAAGGTTCTTCACTGAGAGGGTGGTCAGTCACTGGAACAGGCTCCCCAGGGAAGTGGTCACAGCGCCAAGCCTGTCAGTGTTCAAGGAGCATCTGGATGACACTCTGAGTCATATGGTTTAGTTTTAGGTAGTCCTGCAAGGAGCAGGGAGTTGGACTTGATCCTTATGGGTCCCTTCCAACTCGAGATATTCTATGATTTTAGGACATGTCAGCACACATAAAAACACATGAGCATGCACACCCAGTTACACAGTTACACCCTGTGCATGCACATACATTTGCCCCCAAGATTTGTCACCACATAAGTGTTCACATGGGCTTATATGCACTTGCACACTCACACTTGCAGGCAGACATATATGCAAGCTCATGTACAAACACAGAAATATATGTACTCATCTGCACACACATACACACACACACGCACGCACACTGACAGCACACACACTCACTCACCTGCAAAAACATGCGTGTTACACAAACACATGCACAGGCACACACAGAAATGCACTTGTTCACACACACACTGGCAGACGCTCACTCTCACCTGTGCATTTGCAAATGAACACACAAATGCAAGCACACAGGCACAAATACACCCTCCGGCACAAACAGATGCATGTGCACATGAGGAAGCACAGCTTCTCCCCACACACATCGACAACCAGGACTCCACCAGCCAGCTCTCTGTCTCTCTGCCCCTGACAACTTTAGGCAAGCCCTTGAAAGGCCAGTGCTAAGAAGGTAAATCAGGCACCCGCCATCCCTGGTGGATTTAATGACAGTAGAGGGCTTTGGGGCTTTTGTGGGTTGGACAGAAGTAGTTCGGTTGATTGTGTTCTCATTACAGGAAAGAGAGAAGGTGCAAGCTGCAGGGTCTTTTGGACATTCAGCCTGTTCCCATGCGAAGTCCGTGCATGAGAGACAAAGGCAAAGCTAGAGACTATCCCTATTGCTGCAGCTCCAGGGGTTCCCCACCTAACAAGTCAAAGTCATCCCAAAGTCTGACAAGATCCAGCCCATCCCTGGTGATTGCCGTAGGGTGGTTGTGGAGGTCTGGGACCAGATCCAGCTTCAGTGCAGGGAAAGGTGCCGCCCTGACATGCTCACACAGCAGCAAAGGGCTGTGTGTCTGGGGTGAGCCAGGTGGCCTGCAGCTGCAAATGCTGAGGCTGGGACACCAGAGAGGAAGCTGGCCTGATGAAGTTGCCTTAAGATAAATACCCTCTCTTCAAAAGCCCAACAAATATTAATTAGCAGGTGGCATCAGGAGGAGATTTCAAACTGCCTGAGCCAAGCCCTGACATCTGTCAGTTAATCTGGCTCATTAGAGCTCATGGAGCTCCACTGCTGGAGAAGTCTGTCTCCACATCTGCTTTTAGCGCTGGGGCAGTCTCCAGAGCCACGGGAGTGGTGGCAGGAGGCTGTGCCCAGCGCCGCACAGGCACCAGGAGGACAAGCCTTGTGCCCCGAGAGCCTCCCAGAGTAAGGCTGGCATTTTCCAAGGGTCCTCACGTGGCCTGAAAGGGTCAGATTCAGATCTCCGCCTACTGTGACCTGCCTCCCTTGGAAGGAGTCCAGCTCCTAGCTATGCTCTGCAAGGGCAGCATCAGGAAGCAAGGTGCCAGCCAGATGGGTTTGTTAGAAATCTTCTCAGAAAGCAGCTGCAGCATTGCTCAGGCTCAATCAGGGTAGGGCTAGGGTAGGCAAGGCGAGCAAGGGTAGGCAAGGTGAGGCAAGGGTAGGCAAGGCGAGGCAAGGCAAGGGAAGTGAAGGGAAGGCAAGGCAAGGCATGGCAAAGCAAGGCAAGGCATGGTATCGAGCTCTTTTGATGGGTGTCTTTCATGAGTTGTTCTTCATCCACAGGGACCCCTTGGCTTTTCTTGACGCAATGCCCATGTGTAAGAGCCATATGTGGAATTACTCTGATGAAAAACGTAATTTGCAGGCAGTATGTGTGATTGCCTTGATCACAGAGTACATGGCTTCTGTGGTGAATGCATGGCTGCTCTGGAGGTGCGAGGTGGTGCAAGCCAGCTCGTGCTTCCTTGGGACTTGGTTGTCGGTGGTAGGGCTCTGTGGGCACCTCATGGTACAGTCAGTGGGACCAACTGGTGAGCAAAGTCCATCCCAGTACAAAGGACTGCTCGCAGGGGAAGAGATCCGTGAAGAGGCTTGCCAGCTGCTCTACAGAGACAGGACTCTGGTCGAAATGGCTGGCATTTGCTCCGAGTTTTCCATGGCAGCCCCTCCGCTTTGTGGGGACAGCACCTGGGTAGTTATGGTATGAAAAGGCACGGAGAAGTCAAGAAGAGGAGGAGCTATCCCGTTAGGGGATCGCCGCTAAAATGCATGGCTGATGGATTAGGCGGTACAGACAGGTGTTCCCTGTGGGACCCCGTTGACAATCTTTCTACCCTTCCCAGCGTGCTGCCTTCCGCTCCTCCATACAAAATACAACCGGTGTCATGGGTGGTGGCCTCAGCCCAGTGGCCTTCTCCCAGGGAAGAAAGAGAGACGTACCATGTGGGCAGAAAGCCCGGGAAGAAGGAAGTAGAGCTGCATGTCCCGAGAAGTGCTGGATGGAGAGGGCGAGGTAGAGATTGGGATTGGCGTCATGGGAATGGCGTCATGGGCTGGGAAAAGCAGCACTGCTCAGCATGGTGCTCTGACACAGATGCTACCCTGCCTCTGGCTGTGCGCCGGGTGGCCAGAGAAGTCGACCAGGGAGCCTTTTTCCCTGCTGGAGATGGCTGTGAGGGTTGTGTCCCTGGCCGCCTCCTGTGTCTCCTTCTGCCTGAGCACTGCAGTTCCAGTTCTGGGAACCGTCAGCAGGTTCCTACCTGCCTGCCGTAGGTGCGCGGCTCCCCTTGGGCAGCCTGGCCTGGGCTTTTACAAGAGGCAGCAGTTTTACAAGCGGGTATGAGTGCCTGCGAGGATGTTCAGGGCCCTTGTGACCGAGAGGAGTTTGAAAGGTCGAGCTGTGGCCTGGCTGCAGCAGCTGGAAGCTCCCAGCACTGGAAAACCTGGTCCTGGCCCTGGGGAGCCTGGGGCCCAGCACAGGTGGCAGCTTGATTCCCTTAGTTTGGCCGAGCAAGTGCTTTAACCACTAGGCGGTGTGAGTAGAAAAGGTCCCTGGGGCAGGGGTGTGAGAACCCAGGCAGCCCTCAGAGTGTTTTGCTCCACCCTTTGGGCTGAGGTTTGGAGGTGGCTTTGAGCTGGCAGAGGGAGGAGAACACAGGAGCTGGCAAGCTTCAGCTGCCACTTCCTGGGAGCTCCTTGGCACCTTGTGGAGTGGGCAGCGTGACACGGTCCAGGTTTACCCGGCAGCCTTGGTGGGACTGGCGGAGGCTGGTGAGACAGGGGTGTCAGGCTGGGGAGGAGCAGGGCAGTGGGTCGGTGGGACTGCCAGCGCGGGAGGGGGAAGAGGGAAGTCCTGAGCCTTCGGCAAAACCGGGAGCTATCCTTTTGGGAGAGGGAGTCTGCAGATGGCGCGTGGCAAAGGATGGGGACGTGTTGTGAGCAACGGGCGTGAAAGGGGGAACAAGACCCTACGCATCCCTTTTGCCGATAACGCAAATCCTCCTAGGTACTGTTTCTACGTGCGTGCCTAGAGAGACAGAGAGTGAGCTGTCAGGAAACAGACCACATCTGCACTTAGAAACTCCGCCTCTTCTAGCTGTGCTGGAGGAAATGCTGGCAGCCTGACTGGGGATAGACCAGATCCCTGCAAGACCTACAAGGAAGGCTCAGTCAACGCAAGGAGAGCTGAAATGCTGCAGAAGCACCGGCTTGTAGTTGGAAGCCACAAAGGGAAGTGGGCGAGGAATAGCCCACCTCTCTTCCTCGGCTGAGGGAGAGAGAGGTTGTAGCTGGAGACGTCTTGTGGCCAGAGGTGCACCGGGGAGAGACGCACAGGGGCCCGTGAGGAGCAACCTGTCTGACAACCAGGACCACCACCACCACCACACCTGCCACAGGGAGAGGGGCCCTCCTGAGGCAAGAGCCGCCAGCCAGGGAGGGCTCACAGGTGCTGCTGGAGGCAGAACCAGCTCCCAGTGCCACCACCAGCAGGCAGTGCGGCCGGGAGATGGACTCCTCACTCAGACAGTGGTTGGGCTCCCGCATCATCTGCAGGGCGTGCTCAAAGGCTGAGGAGGGCATTTGTGTGCGGGGATGCAGCAAGGCAGGCCTCCGGGAACACCGGTGGCTGTCCTTTATGCCCGCAAGATCTCCCCAGAGCGACACCTTTCTCTCTGGAAGCCAGGGAGAGCGTGCGGAGAGAGAAGGACCACGCAGAGGCCCAGGCTGGGATGCAGCAGAACTTTAATGAGTTGAAAGAGGGGAAGGAGGTCCTCTGAGTGGGGCCCACGGTGCAGGGAGCACCAGGGGTAGCTAGGAGTCTTTGCCCCTTGGCCAGGGTGGAGTTCGCACGTGGCGTCTGCCTGCCTGCCTGCCTGCCTGCCTGCCTGCCCCTGAGAGGGAGAGGGGCAGCAGGTCCTTCCTCGCATGGGGCTTAGCAGGTGCTCACAGCCCAGGGCAGCAGAAGACAACAGAGAAAAGAGAGAGAGGAAAGAGAGTGAGAAACAGGCACGTTAGACGAGGGCCATGTTTTCAGAGGGCCCAGGCACGCCTCTGCCTGCCTGCCTTTGCAGGTGGAGCGGTGGATGCTCAGCCCCCCTGAAAGAGATGGCCAGGATCTCTGTGCTCAGTCCACTACCATCTTCTGGGTTCCTGGGGGTCCTTCTGCGGGGCCGCCTGTGGCAGCTTTAGCAGGGGAGGCATGTTCTGCCGCAGTAGCGGCTGGAAATGCCAGAGAGGTCACAGCACCCGGAGTTGATGGGCACTCCCTGAGAGCTGAGGATGCTGCCAACGGCAGCGGAGGTGGAGGATCCCACAACGGTGTTCTGTGGGAAGGAGCTGAGGATGGGTCCGGGCAGGGTCACCACCACGGGGAGGGCTCGATGACGACGGTGGAGTTCTGGCACTGCCTGACACAGGGCTCGGTGCAGCTGTTGGCCAGCGGGGTCGGGCCGCAGGGCTGGCAGGGCAGGCACTGGTTGTAGCAGGACATGTCTTGGGGCTGGAGGTGCACCTGGGAGAGAGGGCAGGGGGGAGCACGGGGGTGCGTGAGGAGCAGCCTGTCCGCCCACCACGAGGGAGCCAAGGCATGTGCTGGGCGGGGAGATGGAGGCTGTGCAGGGAGGCGCACACACCTCTTTGCCTGTCCCCCTGGGCACCATGCAAAGAGAGCCAGGCCCAGGAAAGCTCTTTCCTAGACAAGAGCCCCAGAGTCCCCTCAGCCCAGCCCCAGCCCCTCTCCACGCCAGACCTTCTCCCCGCTTCCCCTCCCAGGAGTGGCAGCCCCAAGCCCCAGTATAGGACAGAGCTTCCAACTCACTTGCTTCCGAAGGAGAAGAAGGGGAGCGAAGCGGATGAGAGAGTGAAGAGCTGGGGTGGCTTTTATACTGGTCCTGCACTGCCCCAGGTCCAGAGGAAGCCTCTGTGGAAGTAGTAATTTTCTGAGAAGCTCATCTGAAATGCAAAACATCCCAGCTAATGATACGGGCTGTGTTTTGGCTTCCTGCACGGCTGCCTTTTCATTTCCTTGTTTGGTCGTGCCCGCTCGCTCCCCCTTGGAGGTTCCTTTTCATTGCTGGGGTGGGAGACCTAAGGATTCCTGGGACAGGAGCACATCAGTGCCAGCAGCAGATGAGTCCCAAGTGCCGGAGGGGTCGCGTGCAGGCTGGGGACATTGGCCTGGGGCACTCGTGTGGGCTTGTTGGCAGCCCCACTGGCAGAAAGGGCCCAGCTGCTCCCAGCCCTGCAATCCTCGCCTGCATGCCAAAGGGTTCCCGAGCGGGACAATGTGCCGCGTCCCCTTCCTCCCACCCTCCAAGCTCTCTCTGATGGTCACTGGCAGGCTGCTGCAGCTTTTGACTGTCTTCCTCCTAATGCCGCTCTGGGGAGGCCTTTGTGTGCCTGTTGGGCCTCCTCTGCTCTCTAGGCTCTCTCCGGGGGGTCCCCTACAAATACCAGCGCCGTCAGCGTGTCTGGAGCCTTGTCCTGCCCCAGCGTGCTCCAGCCCTGCCCTGCCGAGGGGCTTCCTCGTGTGTCCTCGGGCGAGTCCACAGTTGCTCACGTGTAGGCAGGAGTGCTTGCTTACTTGCCCTTGTGTGCATACTGGAGCAGCGTGGAAGGAAATTCCACCCAGGCACGAGGAAAAACTCTTCTACTCGGAGGGTGGCCAAGCCCAGGAGATATTGCCCAGGCAGGTTGTGGAGTCTCCATTCTTGGAAATATTCAGGACTACACGGGCCAGCGTCCTGATCAACCTGCTCTCGCTGACCCTGCTTGAGCAGGAGGGTCGGACCTGACCATCACCAGAGGTGCCTTCCAACCTCAACGATTCTGGGATTCTGGGCCTCGGTGATCGGCCGCTCATTGGTCACGATGCTCAGGATGCCACTGCACTTCCTATCTATGGAGAGGACAAGCTTCTTTGGCAGCTGTGTGGCCCAGCCCTTCCTGCTCGCAGTCATGGCCTACGAGCGATCTGTGGCCACGTGCCAGCCCCAGGGATCCCCCGTGTCATGCGAGGGAAGGTCTGTGCCATTGCGATGGCAGGCCTGAGGGCTGGGGCCACTCTCCCCTCGCTGGCCCCAGTGGCACTCACCCTATGGTTGCCCAGCCGCAGCCCCAATGTCATTGACTGCTTCTTCTGTGAGGTACCGCCCATGCTGGCCTGTGCTGAGCGCTGCCGGACTGGTGTGCTCCTTGTCTCCAAAGGTGGTACCAACTCCCTGGTGTGCAACCCGGCCTTGTTGGGCTCCTGTGGGGCGATTCAGCTCTCCACCTGGCAGCAGATATGAGAAGAGAGACGCAAGGCACTTGCCACTTAGCTGTGGTTATGCTGTTCTTCAGGCCATGGTCCCTGATCTTCGCCCGCCTCACTACCAGCCTCTCCCGGCACAGAGGAGTGTCCGTCTTCAACGGTGCTGGTGCTGCCTCTCCTCAAGCCACTGATCTAGAGCCCGAAGAAACACAAGGTGAGGGAAGGAGTAAGAAAGTGGGAAACAGAGTGGTATTCACCAGGATGTGCAAGGATGCTGGAAGGACTGGGAGCATCCAACTGGGGCAAGTTTCTTTCTGGAGGAGGGGAGGTGGGACGGAGAAGGAGGGGTTGCAACGACAGTGGAGAAGGATCACACACTGGATGGGAAACATGCAGAGGAGAAACGGGAAAGGAAGGCAAGGGAAGGCAAGGGAAAGCAAGGCAAGGCAAGGCAAGGGTAGGCAAGGCAAGGCAAGGGTAGGCAAGGCAAGGCAAGGGTAGGCAAGGCGAGGCGAGGCAAGGGAAGTGAAGGGAAGGCAAGGCAAGGCAAGGCAAGGCAAGGCAAAGCAAAGGAAGGGAAAGCAAGGCATGGCAAAGCAAGGCAAGGCAAGGCAAGGCATGGTATCGAGCTCTTTTGATGGGTGTCTTTCATGAGTTGTTCTTCATCCACAGGGACCCCTTGGCTTTTCTTGACGCAATGCCCATGCGTAAGAGCCATATGTGGAATTACTCTGATGAAAAACGTAATTTGCTGGCAGTATGTGTGATTGCCTTGATCACAGAGTACATGGCTTCTGTGGTGAATGCATGGCTGCTCTGGAGGTGCGAGGTGGTGCAAGCCAGCTCGTGCTTCCTTGGGACTTGGTTGTCGGTGGTAGGGCTCTGTGGGCACCTCATGGTACAGTCAGTGGGACCAACTGGTGAGCAAAGTCCATCCCAGTACAAAGGACTGCTCGCAGGGGAAGAGATCCGTGAAGAGGCTTGCCAGCTGCTCTACAGAGACAGGACTCTGGTCGAAATGGCTGGCATTTGCTCCGAGTTTTCCATGGCAGCCCCTCCGCTTTGTGGGGACAGCACCTGGGTAGTTATGGTATGAAAAGGCACGGAGAAGTCAAGAAGAGGAGGAGCTATCCCGTTAGGGGATCGCCGCTAAAATGCATGGCTGATGGATTAGGCGGTACAGACAGGTGTTCCCTGTGGGACCCCGTTGACAATCTTTCTACCCTTCCCAGCGTGCTGCCTTCCGCTCCTCCATACAAAATACAACCGGTGTCATGGGTGGTGGCCTCAGCCCAGTGGCCTTCTCCCAGGGAAGAAAGAGAGACGTACCATGTGGGCAGAAAGCCCGGGGAAGAAGGAAGTAGAGCTGCATGTCCCGAGAAGTGCTGGATGGAGAGGGCGAGGTAGAGATTGGGATTGGCGTCATGGGAATGGCGTCATGGGCTGGGAAAAGCAGCACTGCTCAGCATGGTGCTCTGACACAGATGCTACCCTGCCTCTGGCTGTGCGCCGGGTGGCCAGAGAAGTCGACCAGGGAGCCTTTTTCCCTGCTGGAGATGGCTGTGAGGGTTGTGTCCCTGGCCGCCTCCTGTGTCTCCTTCTGCCTGAGCACTGCAGTTCCAGTTCTGGGAACCGTCAGCAGGTTCCTACCTGCCTGCCGTAGGTGCGCGGCTCCCCTTGGGCAGCCTGGCCTGGGCTTTTACAAGAGGCAGCAGTTTTACAAGCGGGTATGAGTGCCTGCGAGGATGTTCAGGGCCCTTGTGACCGAGAGGAGTTTGAAAGGTCGAGCTGTGGCCTGGCTGCAGCAGCTGGAAGCTCCCAGCACTGGAAAACCTGGTCCTGGCCCTGGGGAGCCTGGGGCCCAGCACAGGTGGCAGCTTGATTCCCTTAGTTTGGCCGAGCAAGTGCTTTAACCACTAGGCGGTGTGAGTAGAAAAGGTCCCTGGGGCAGGGGTGTGAGAACCCAGGCAGCCCTCAGAGTGTTTTGCTCCACCCTTTGGGCTGAGGTTTGGAGGTGGCTTTGAGCTGGCAGAGGGAGGAGAACACAGGAGCTGGCAAGCTTCAGCTGCCACTTCCTGGGAGCTCCCTGGGCACCTTGTGGAGTGGGCAGCGTGACACGGTCCAGGTTTACCCGGCAGCCTTGGTGGGACTGGCGGAGGCTGGTGAGACAGGGGTGTCAGGCTGGGGAGGAGCAGGGCAGTGGGTCGGTGGGACTGCCAGCGCGGGAGGGGGAAGAGGGAAGTCCTGAGCCTTCGGCAAAACCGGGAGCTATCCTTTTGGGAGAGGGGAGTCTGCAGATGGCGCGTGGCAAAGGATGGGGGACGTGTTGTGAGCAACGGGCGTGAAAGGGGGAACAAGACCCTACGCATCCCTTTTGCCGATAACGCAAATCCTCCTAGGTACTGTTTCTACGTGCGTGCCTAGAGAGACAGAGAGTGAGCTGTCAGGAAACAGACCACATCTGCACTTAGAAACTCCGCCTCTTCTAGCTGTGCTGGAGGAAATGCTGGCAGCCTGACTGGGGATAGACCAGATCCCTGCAAGACCTACAAGGAAGGCTCAGTCAACGCAAGGAGAGCTGAAATGCTGCAGAAGCACCGGCTTGTAGTTGGAAGCCACAAAGGGAAGTGGGCGAGGAATAGCCCACCTCTCTTCCTCGGCTGAGGGAGAGAGAGGTTGTAGCTGGAGACGTCTTGTGGCCAGAGGTGCACCGGGGAGAGACGCACAGGGGCCCGTGAGGAGCAACCTGTCTGACAACCAGGACCACCACCACCACCACACCTGCCACAGGGAGAGGGGCCCTCCTGAGGCAAGAGCCGCCAGCCAGGGAGGGCTCACAGGTGCTGCTGGAGGCAGAACCAGCTCCCAGTGCCACCACCAGCAGGCAGTGCGGCCGGGGAGATGGACTCCTCACTCAGACAGTGGTTGGGCTCCCGCATCATCTGCAGGGCGTGCTCAAAGGCTGAGGAGGGCATTTGTGTGCGGGGATGCAGCAAGGCAGGCCTCCGGGAACACCGGTGGCTGTCCTTTATGCCCGCAAGATCTCCCCAGAGCGACACCTTTCTCTCTGGAAGCCAGGGAGAGCGTGCGGAGAGAGAAGGACCACGCAGAGGCCCAGGCTGGGATGCAGCAGAACTTTAATGAGTTGAAAGAGGGGAAGGAGGTCCTCTGAGTGGGGCCCACGGTGCAGGGAGCACCAGGGGTAGCTAGGAGTCTTTGCCCCTTGGCCAGGGTGGAGTTCGCACGTGGCGTCTGCCTGCCTGCCTGCCTGCCTGCCTGCCCGCCTGCCTGCCTGCCTGCCCCTGAGAGGGAGAGGGGCAGGAGGTCCTTCCTCGCATGGGGCTTAGCAGGTGCTCACAGCCCAGGGCAGCAGAAGACAACAGAGAAAAGAGAGAGAGGAAAGAGAGTGAGAAACAGGCACGTTAGACGAGGGCCATGTTTTCAGAGGGCCCAGGCACGCCTCTGCCTGCCTGCCTTTGCAGGTGGAGCGGTGGATGCTCAGCCCCCCTGAAAGAGATGGCCAGGATCTCTGTGCTCAGTCCACTACCATCTTCTGGGTTCCTGGGGGTCCTTCTGCGGGGCCGCCTGTGGCAGCTTTAGCAGGGGAGGCATGTTCTGCCGCAGTAGCGGCTGGAAATGCCAGAGAGGTCACAGCACCCGGAGTTGATGGGCACTCCCTGAGAGCTGAGGATGCTGCCAACGGCAGCGGAGGTGGAGGATCCCACAACGGTGTTCTGTGGGAAGGAGCTGAGGATGGGTCCGGGCAGGGTCACCACCACGGGGAGGGCTCGATGACGACGGTGGAGTTCTGGCACTGCCTGACACAGGGCTCGGTGCAGCTGTTGGCCAGCGGGGTCGGGCCGCAGGGCTGGCAGGGCAGGCACTGGTTGTAGCAGGACATGTCTTGGGGCTGGAGGTGCACCTGGGAGAGAGGGCAGGGGGGAGCACGGGGGTGCGTGAGGAGCAGCCTGTCCGCCCACCACGAGGGAGCCAAGGCATGTGCTGGGCGGGGAGATGGAGGCTGTGCAGGGAGGCGCACACACCTCTTTGCCTGTCCCCCTGGGCACCATGCAAAGAGAGCCAGGCCCAGGAAAGCTCTTTCCTAGACAAGAGCCCCAGAGTCCCCTCAGCCCAGCCCCAGCCCCTCTCCACGCCAGACCTTCTCCCCGCTTCCCCTCCCAGGAGTGGCAGCCCCAAGCCCCAGTATAGGACAGAGCTTCCAACTCACTTGCTTCCGAAGGAGAAGAAGGGGAGCGAAGCGGATGAGAGAGTGAAGAGCTGGGGTGGCTTTTATACTGGTCCTGCACTGCCCCAGGTCCAGAGGAAGCCTCTGTGGAAGTAGTAATTTTCTGAGAAGCTCATCTGAAATGCAAAACATCCCAGCTAATGATACGGGCTGTGTTTTGGCTTCCTGCACGGCTGCCTTTTCATTTCCTTGTTTGGTCGTGCCCGCTCGCTCCCCCTTGGAGGTTCCTTTTCATTGCTGGGGTGGGAGACCTAAGGATTCCTGGGACAGGAGCACATCAGTGCCAGCAGCAGATGAGTCCCAAGTGCCGGAGGGGTCGCGTGCAGGCTGGGGACATTGGCCTGGGGCACTCGTGTGGGCTTGTTGGCAGCCCCACTGGCAGAAAGGGCCCAGCTGCTCCCAGCCCTGCAATCCTCGCCTGCATGCCAAAGGGTTCCCGAGCGGGACAATGTGCCGCGTCCCCTTCCTCCCACCCTCCAAGCTCTCTCTGATGGTCACTGGCAGGCTGCTGCAGCTTTTGACTGTCTTCCTCCTAATGCCGCTCTGGGGAGGCCTTTGTGTGCCTGTTGGGCCTCCTCTGCTCTCTAGGCTCTCTCCGGGGGGTCCCCTACAAATACCAGCGCCGTCAGCGTGTCTGGAGCCTTGTCCTGCCCCAGCGTGCTCCAGCCCTGCCCTGCCGAGGGCTTCCTCGTGTGTCCTCGGGCGAGTCCACAGTTGCTCACGTGTAGGCAGGAGTGCTTGCTTACTTGCCCTTGTGTGCATACTGGAGCAGCGTGGAAGGAAATTCCACCCAGGCACGAGGAAAAACTCTTCTACTCGGAGGGTGGCCAAGCCCAGGAGATATTGCCCAGGCAGGTTGTGGAGTCTCCATTCTTGGAAATATTCAGGACTACACGGGCCAGCGTCCTGATCAACCTGCTCTCGCTGACCCTGCTTGAGCAGGAGGGTCGGACCTGACCATCACCAGAGGTGCCTTCCAACCTCAACGATTCTGGGATTCTGGGCCTCGGTGATCGGCCGCTCATTGGTCACGATGCTCAGGATGCCACTGCACTTCCTATCTATGGAGAGGACAAGCTTCTTTGGCAGCTGTGTGGCCCAGCCCTTCCTGCTCGCAGTCATGGCCTACGAGCGATCTGTGGCCACGTGCCAGCCCCAGGGATCCCCCGTGTCATGCGAGGGAAGGTCTGTGCCATTGCGATGGCAGGCCTGAGGGCTGGGGCCACTCTCCCCTCGCTGGCCCCAGTGGCACTCACCCTATGGTTGCCCAGCCGCAGCCCCAATGTCATTGACTGCTTCTTCTGTGAGGTACCGCCCATGCTGGCCTGTGCTGAGCGCTGCCGGACTGGTGTGCTCCTTGTCTCCAAAGGTGGTACCAACTCCCTGGTGTGCAACCCGGCCTTGTTGGGCTCCTGTGGGGCGATTCAGCTCTCCACCTGGCAGCAGATATGAGAAGAGAGACGCAAGGCACTTGCCACTTAGCTGTGGTTATGCTGTTCTTCAGGCCATGGTCCCTGATCTTCGCCCGCCTCACTACCAGCCTCTCCCGGCACAGAGGAGTGTCCGTCTTCAACGGTGCTGGTGCTGCCTCTCCTCAAGCCACTGATCTAGAGCCCGAAGAAACACAAGGTGAGGGAAGGAGTAAGAAAGTGGGAAACAGAGTGGTATTCACCAGGATGTGCAAGGATGCTGGAAGGACTGGGAGCATCCAACTGGGGCAAGTTTCTTTCTGGAGGAGGGGAGGTGGGACGGAGAAGGAGGGGTTGCAACGACAGTGGAGAAGGATCACACACTGGATGGGAAACATGCAGAGGAGAAACGGGAAAGGAAGGCAAGGGAAGGCAAGGGAAAGCAAGGCAAGGCAAGGCAAGGGTAGGCAAGGCAAGGCAAGGGTAGGCAAGGCAAGGCAAGGGTAGGCAAGGCGAGGCGAGGCAAGGGAAGTGAAGGGAAGGCAAGGCAAGGCAAGGCAAGGGTAGGCAAAGCAAAGGAAGGGAAAGCAAGGCATGGCAAAGCAAGGCAAGGCAAGGCAAGGCATGGTATCGAGCTCTTTTGATGGGTGTCTTTCATGAGTTGTTCTTCATCCACAGGGACCCCTTGGCTTTTCTTGACGCAATGCCCATGTGTAAGAGCCATATGTGGAATTACTCTGATGAAAAACGTAATTTGCAGGCAGTATGTGTGATTGCCTTGATCACAGAGTACATGGCTTCTGTGGTGAATGCATGGCTGCTCTGGAGGTGCGAGGTGGTGCAAGCCAGCTCGTGCTTCCTTGGGACTTGGTTGTCGGTGGTAGGGCTCTGTGGGCACCTCATGGTACAGTCAGTGGGACCAACTGGTGAGCAAAGTCCATCCCAGTACAAAGGACTGCTCGCAGGGGAAGAGATCCGTGAAGAGGCTTGCCAGCTGCTCTACAGAGACAGGACTCTGGTCGAAATGGCTGGCATTTGCTCCGAGTTTTCCATGGCAGCCCCTCCGCTTTGTGGGGACAGCACCTGGGTAGTTATGGTATGAAAAGGCACGGAGAAGTCAAGAAGAGGAGGAGCTATCCCGTTAGGGGATCGCCGCTAAAATGCATGGCTGATGGATTAGGCGGTACAGACAGGTGTTCCCTGTGGGACCCCGTTGACAATCTTTCTACCCTTCCCAGCGTGCTGCCTTCCGCTCCTCCATACAAAATACAACCGGTGTCATGGGTGGTGGCCTCAGCCCAGTGGCCTTCTCCCAGGGAAGAAAGAGAGACGTACCATGTGGGCAGAAAGCCCGGGGAAGAAGGAAGTAGAGCTGCATGTCCCGAGAAGTGCTGGATGGAGAGGGCGAGGTAGAGATTGGGATTGGCGTCATGGGAATGGCGTCATGGGCTGGGAAAAGCAGCACTGCTCAGCATGGTGCTCTGACACAGATGCTACCCTGCCTCTGGCTGTGCGCCGGGTGGCCAGAGAAGTCGACCAGGGAGCCTTTTTCCCTGCTGGAGATGGCTGTGAGGGTTGTGTCCCTGGCCGCCTCCTGTGTCTCCTTCTGCCTGAGCACTGCAGTTCCAGTTCTGGGAACCGTCAGCAGGTTCCTACCTGCCTGCCGTAGGTGCGCGGCTCCCCTTGGGCAGCCTGGCCTGGGCTTTTACAAGAGGCAGCAGTTTTACAAGCGGGTATGAGTGCCTGCGAGGATGTTCAGGGCCCTTGTGACCGAGAGGAGTTTGAAAGGTCGAGCTGTGGCCTGGCTGCAGCAGCTGGAAGCTCCCAGCACTGGAAAACCTGGTCCTGGCCCTGGGGAGCCTGGGGCCCAGCACAGGTGGCAGCTTGATTCCCTTAGTTTGGCCGAGCAAGTGCTTTAACCACTAGGCGGTGTGAGTAGAAAAGGTCCCTGGGGCAGGGGTGTGAGAACCCAGGCAGCCCTCAGAGTGTTTTGCTCCACCCTTTGGGCTGAGGTTTGGAGGTGGCTTTGAGCTGGCAGAGGGAGGAGAACACAGGAGCTGGCAAGCTTCAGCTGCCACTTCCTGGGAGCTCCCTGGGCACCTTGTGGAGTGGGCAGCGTGACACGGTCCAGGTTTACCCGGCAGCCTTGGTGGGACTGGCGGAGGCTGGTGAGACAGGGGTGTCAGGCTGGGGAGGAGCAGGGCAGTGGGTCGGTGGGACTGCCAGCGCGGAAGGCGAAGAGGGAAGTCCTGAGCCTTCGGCAAAACCGGGAGCTATCCTTTTGGGAGAGGGGAGTCTGCAGATGGCGCGTGGCAAAGGATGGGGGACGTGTTGTGAGCAACGGGCGTGAAAGGGGGAACAAGACCCTACGCATCCCTTTTGCCGATAACGCAAATCCTCCTAGGTACTGTTTCTACGTGCGTGCCTAGAGAGACAGAGAGTGAGCTGTCAGGAAACAGACCACATCTGCACTTAGAAACTCCGCCTCTTCTAGCTGTGCTGGAGGAAATGCTGGCAGCCTGACTGGGGATAGACCAGATCCCTGCAAGACCTACAAGGAAGGCTCAGTCAACGCAAGGAGAGCTGAAATGCTGCAGAAGCACCGGCTTGTAGTTGGAAGCCACAAAGGGAAGTGGGCGAGGAATAGCCCACCTCTCTTCCTCGGCTGAGGGAGAGAGAGGTTGTAGCTGGAGACGTCTTGTGGCCAGAGGTGCACCGGGGAGAGACGCACAGGGGCCCGTGAGGAGCAACCTGTCTGACAACCAGGACCACCACCACCACCACACCTGCCACAGGGAGAGGGGCCCTCCTGAGGCAAGAGCCGCCAGCCAGGGAGGGCTCACAGGTGCTGCTGGAGGCAGAACCAGCTCCCAGTGCCACCACCAGCAGGCAGTGCGGCCGGGGAGATGGACTCCTCACTCAGACAGTGGTTGGGCTCCCGCATCATCTGCAGGGCGTGCTCAAAGGCTGAGGAGGGCATTTGTGTGCGGGGATGCAGCAAGGCAGGCCTCCGGGAACACCGGTGGCTGTCCTTTATGCCCGCAAGATCTCCCCAGAGCGACACCTTTCTCTCTGGAAGCCAGGGAGAGCGTGCGGAGAGAGAAGGACCACGCAGAGGCCCAGGCTGGGATGCAGCAGAACTTTAATGAGTTGAAAGAGGGGAAGGAGGTCCTCTGAGTGGGGCCCACGGTGCAGGGAGCACCAGGGGTAGCTAGGAGTCTTTGCCCCTTGGCCAGGGTGGAGTTCGCACGTGGCGTCTGCCTGCCTGCCTGCCTGCCTGCCTGCCTGCCCCTGAGAGGGAGAGGGGCAGCAGGTCCTTCCTCGCATGGGGCTTAGCAGGTGCTCACAGCCCAGGGCAGCAGAAGACAACAGAGAAAAGAGAGAGAGGAAAGAGAGTGAGAAACAGGCACGTTAGACGAGGGCCATGTTTTCAGAGGGCCCAGGCACGCCTCTGCCTGCCTGCCTTTGCAGGTGGAGCGGTGGATGCTCAGCCCCCCTGAAAGAGATGGCCAGGATCTCTGTGCTCAGTCCACTACCATCTTCTGGGTTCCTGGGGGTCCTTCTGCGGGGCCGCCTGTGGCAGCTTTAGCAGGGGAGGCATGTTCTGCCGCAGTAGCGGCTGGAAATGCCAGAGAGGTCACAGCACCCGGAGTTGATGGGCACTCCCTGAGAGCTGAGGATGCTGCCAACGGCAGCGGAGGTGGAGGATCCCACAACGGTGTTCTGTGGGAAGGAGCTGAGGATGGGTCCGGGCAGGGTCACCACCACGGGGAGGGCTCGATGACGACGGTGGAGTTCTGGCACTGCCTGACACAGGGCTCGGTGCAGCTGTTGGCCAGCGGGGTCGGGCCGCAGGGCTGGCAGGGCAGGCACTGGTTGTAGCAGGACATGTCTTGGGGCTGGAGGTGCACCTGGGAGAGAGGGCAGGGGGGAGCACGGGGGTGCGTGAGGAGCAGCCTGTCCGCCCACCACGAGGGAGCCAAGGCATGTGCTGGGCGGGGAGATGGAGGCTGTGCAGGGAGGCGCACACACCTCTTTGCCTGTCCCCCTGGGCACCATGCAAAGAGAGCCAGGCCCAGGAAAGCTCTTTCCTAGACAAGAGCCCCAGAGTCCCCTCAGCCCAGCCCCAGCCCCTCTCCACGCCAGACCTTCTCCCCGCTTCCCCTCCCAGGAGTGGCAGCCCCAAGCCCCAGTATAGGACAGAGCTTCCAACTCACTTGCTTCCGAAGGAGAAGAAGGGGAGCGAAGCGGATGAGAGAGTGAAGAGCTGGGGTGGCTTTTATACTGGTCCTGCACTGCCCCAGGTCCAGAGGAAGCCTCTGTGGAAGTAGTAATTTTCTGAGAAGCTCATCTGAAATGCAAAACATCCCAGCTAATGATACGGGCTGTGTTTTGGCTTCCTGCACGGCTGCCTTTTCATTTCCTTGTTTGGTCGTGCCCGCTCGCTCCCCCTTGGAGGTTCCTTTTCATTGCTGGGGTGGGAGACCTAAGGATTCCTGGGACAGGAGCACATCAGTGCCAGCAGCAGATGAGTCCCAAGTGCCGGAGGGGTCGCGTGCAGGCTGGGGACATTGGCCTGGGGCACTCGTGTGGGCTTGTTGGCAGCCCCACTGGCAGAAAGGGCCCAGCTGCTCCCAGCCCTGCAATCCTCGCCTGCATGCCAAAGGGTTCCCGAGCGGGACAATGTGCCGCGTCCCCTTCCTCCCACCCTCCAAGCTCTCTCTGATGGTCACTGGCAGGCTGCTGCAGCTTTTGACTGTCTTCCTCCTAATGCCGCTCTGGGGAGGCCTTTGTGTGCCTGTTGGGCCTCCTCTGCTCTCTAGGCTCTCTCCGGGGGGTCCCCTACAAATACCAGCGCCGTCAGCGTGTCTGGAGCCTTGTCCTGCCCCAGCGTGCTCCAGCCCTGCCCTGCCGAGGCGCTTCCTCGTGTGTCCTCGGGCGAGTCCACAGTTGCTCACGTGTAGGCAGGAGTGCTTGCTTACTTGCCCTTGTGTGCATACTGGAGCAGCGTGGAAGGAAATTCCACCCAGGCACGAGGAAAAACTCTTCTACTCGGAGGGTGGCCAAGCCCAGGAGATATTGCCCAGGCAGGTTGTGGAGTCTCCATTCTTGGAAATATTCAGGACTACACGGGCCAGCGTCCTGATCAACCTGCTCTCGCTGACCCTGCTTGAGCAGGAGGGTCGGACCTGACCATCACCAGAGGTGCCTTCCAACCTCAACGATTCTGGGATTCTGGGCCTCGGTGATCGGCCGCTCATTGGTCACGATGCTCAGGATGCCACTGCACTTCCTATCTATGGAGAGGACAAGCTTCTTTGGCAGCTGTGTGGCCCAGCCCTTCCTGCTCGCAGTCATGGCCTACGAGCGATCTGTGGCCACGTGCCAGCCCCAGGGATCCCCCGTGTCATGCGAGGGAAGGTCTGTGCCATTGCGATGGCAGGCCTGAGGGCTGGGGCCACTCTCCCCTCGCTGGCCCCAGTGGCACTCACCCTATGGTTGCCCAGCCGCAGCCCCAATGTCATTGACTGCTTCTTCTGTGAGGTACCGCCCATGCTGGCCTGTGCTGAGCGCTGCCGGACTGGTGTGCTCCTTGTCTCCAAAGGTGGTACCAACTCCCTGGTGTGCAACCCGGCCTTGTTGGGCTCCTGTGGGGCGATTCAGCTCTCCACCTGGCAGCAGATATGAGAAGAGAGACGCAAGGCACTTGCCACTTAGCTGTGGTTATGCTGTTCTTCAGGCCATGGTCCCTGATCTTCGCCCGCCTCACTACCAGCCTCTCCCGGCACAGAGGAGTGTCCGTCTTCAACGGTGCTGGTGCTGCCTCTCCTCAAGCCACTGATCTAGAGCCCGAAGAAACACAAGGTGAGGGAAGGAGTAAGAAAGTGGGAAACAGAGTGGTATTCACCAGGATGTGCAAGGATGCTGGAAGGACTGGGAGCATCCAACTGGGGCAAGTTTCTTTCTGGAGGAGGGGAGGTGGGACGGAGAAGGAGGGGTTGCAACGACAGTGGAGAAGGATCACACACTGGATGGGAAACATGCAGAGGAGAAACGGGAAAGGAAGGCAAGGGAAGGCAAGGGAAAGCAAGGCAAGGCAAGGCAAGGGTAGGCAAGGCAAGGCAAGGGTAGGCAAGGCAAGGCAAGGGTAGGCAAGGCGAGGCGAGGCAAGGGAAGTGAAGGGAAGGCAAGGCAAGGCAAGGCAAGGGTAGGCAAAGCAAAGGAAGGGAAAGCAAGGCATGGCAAAGCAAGGCAAGGCAAGGCAAGGCATGGTATCGAGCTCTTTTGATGGGTGTCTTTCATGAGTTGTTCTTCATCCACAGGGACCCCTTGGCTTTTCTTGACGCAATGCCCATGTGTAAGAGCCATATGTGGAATTACTCTGATGAAAAACGTAATTTGCAGGCAGTATGTGTGATTGCCTTGATCACAGAGTACATGGCTTCTGTGGTGAATGCATGGCTGCTCTGGAGGTGCGAGGTGGTGCAAGCCAGCTCGTGCTTCCTTGGGACTTGGTTGTCGGTGGTAGGGCTCTGTGGGCACCTCATGGTACAGTCAGTGGGACCAACTGGTGAGCAAAGTCCATCCCAGTACAAAGGACTGCTCGCAGGGGAAGAGATCCGTGAAGAGGCTTGCCAGCTGCTCTACAGAGACAGGACTCTGGTCGAAATGGCTGGCATTTGCTCCGAGTTTTCCATGGCAGCCCCTCCGCTTTGTGGGGACAGCACCTGGGTAGTTATGGTATGAAAAGGCACGGAGAAGTCAAGAAGAGGAGGAGCTATCCCGTTAGGGGATCGCCGCTAAAATGCATGGCTGATGGATTAGGCGGTACAGACAGGTGTTCCCTGTGGGACCCCGTTGACAATCTTTCTACCCTTCCCAGCGTGCTGCCTTCCGCTCCTCCATACAAAATACAACCGGTGTCATGGGTGGTGGCCTCAGCCCAGTGGCCTTCTCCCAGGGAAGAAAGAGAGACGTACCATGTGGGCAGAAAGCCCGGGGAAGAAGGAAGTAGAGCTGCATGTCCCGAGAAGTGCTGGATGGAGAGGGCGAGGTAGAGATTGGGATTGGCGTCATGGGAATGGCGTCATGGGCTGGGAAAAGCAGCACTGCTCAGCATGGTGCTCTGACACAGATGCTACCCTGCCTCTGGCTGTGCGCCGGGTGGCCAGAGAAGTCGACCAGGGAGCCTTTTTCCCTGCTGGAGATGGCTGTGAGGGTTGTGTCCCTGGCCGCCTCCTGTGTCTCCTTCTGCCTGAGCACTGCAGTTCCAGTTCTGGGAACCGTCAGCAGGTTCCTACCTGCCTGCCGTAGGTGCGCGGCTCCCCTTGGGCAGCCTGGCCTGGGCTTTTACAAGAGGCAGCAGTTTTACAAGCGGGTATGAGTGCCTGCGAGGATGTTCAGGGCCCTTGTGACCGAGAGGAGTTTGAAAGGTCGAGCTGTGGCCTGGCTGCAGCAGCTGGAAGCTCCCAGCACTGGAAAACCTGGTCCTGGCCCTGGGGAGCCTGGGGCCCAGCACAGGTGGCAGCTTGATTCCCTTAGTTTGGCCGAGCAAGTGCTTTAACCACTAGGCGGTGTGAGTAGAAAAGGTCCCTGGGGCAGGGGTGTGAGAACCCAGGCAGCCCTCAGAGTGTTTTGCTCCACCCTTTGGGCTGAGGTTTGGAGGTGGCTTTGAGCTGGCAGAGGGAGGAGAACACAGGAGCTGGCAAGCTTCAGCTGCCACTTCCTGGGAGCTCCTGGGCACCTTGTGGAGTGGGCAGCGTGACACGGTCCAGGTTTACCCGGCAGCCTTGGTGGGACTGGCGGAGGCTGGTGAGACAGGGGTGTCAGGCTGGGGAGGAGCAGGGCAGTGGGTCGGTGGGACTGCCAGCGCGGGAGGGGAAGAGGGAAGTCCTGAGCCTTCGGCAAAACCGGGAGCTATCCTTTTGGGAGAGGGGAGTCTGCAGATGGCGCGTGGCAAAGGATGGGGGACGTGTTGTGAGCAACGGGCGTGAAAGGGGGAACAAGACCCTACGCATCCCTTTTGCCGATAACGCAAATCCTCCTAGGTACTGTTTCTACGTGCGTGCCTAGAGAGACAGAGAGTGAGCTGTCAGGAAACAGACCACATCTGCACTTAGAAACTCCGCCTCTTCTAGCTGTGCTGGAGGAAATGCTGGCAGCCTGACTGGGGATAGACCAGATCCCTGCAAGACCTACAAGGAAGGCTCAGTCAACGCAAGGAGAGCTGAAATGCTGCAGAAGCACCGGCTTGTAGTTGGAAGCCACAAAGGGAAGTGGGCGAGGAATAGCCCACCTCTCTTCCTCGGCTGAGGGAGAGAGAGGTTGTAGCTGGAGACGTCTTGTGGCCAGAGGTGCACCGGGGAGAGACGCACAGGGGCCCGTGAGGAGCAACCTGTCTGACAACCAGGACCACCACCACCACCACACCTGCCACAGGGAGAGGGGCCCTCCTGAGGCAAGAGCCGCCAGCCAGGGAGGGCTCACAGGTGCTGCTGGAGGCAGAACCAGCTCCCAGTGCCACCACCAGCAGGCAGTGCGGCCGGGAGATGGACTCCTCACTCAGACAGTGGTTGGGCTCCCGCATCATCTGCAGGGCGTGCTCAAAGGCTGAGGAGGGCATTTGTGTGCGGGGATGCAGCAAGGCAGGCCTCCGGGAACACCGGTGGCTGTCCTTTATGCCCGCAAGATCTCCCCAGAGCGACACCTTTCTCTCTGGAAGCCAGGGAGAGCGTGCGGAGAGAGAAGGACCACGCAGAGGCCCAGGCTGGGATGCAGCAGAACTTTAATGAGTTGAAAGAGGGAAGGAGGTCCTCTGAGTGGGGCCCACGGTGCAGGGAGCACCAGGGGTAGCTAGGAGTCTTTGCCCCTTGGCCAGGGTGGAGTTCGCACGTGGCGTCTGCCTGCCTGCCTGCCTGCCTGCCTGCCTGCCCCTGAGAGGGAGAGGGGCAGCAGGTCCTTCCTCGCATGGGGCTTAGCAGGTGCTCACAGCCCAGGGCAGCAGAAGACAACAGAGAAAAGAGAGAGAGGAAAGAGAGTGAGAAACAGGCACGTTAGACGAGGGCCATGTTTTCAGAGGGCCCAGGCACGCCTCTGCCTGCCTGCCTTTGCAGGTGGAGCGGTGGATGCTCAGCCCCCCTGAAAGAGATGGCCAGGATCTCTGTGCTCAGTCCACTACCATCTTCTGGGTTCCTGGGGGTCCTTCTGCGGGGCCGCCTGTGGCAGCTTTAGCAGGGGAGGCATGTTCTGCCGCAGTAGCGGCTGGAAATGCCAGAGAGGTCACAGCACCCGGAGTTGATGGGCACTCCCTGAGAGCTGAGGATGCTGCCAACGGCAGCGGAGGTGGAGGATCCCACAACGGTGTTCTGTGGGAAGGAGCTGAGGATGGGTCCGGGCAGGGTCACCACCACGGGGGAGGGCTCGATGACGACGGTGGAGTTCTGGCACTGCCTGACACAGGGCTCGGTGCAGCTGTTGGCCAGCGGGGTCGGGCCGCAGGGCTGGCAGGGCAGGCACTGGTTGTAGCAGGACATGTCTTGGGGCTGGAGGTGCACCTGGGAGAGAGGGCAGGGGGGAGCACGGGGGTGCGTGAGGAGCAGCCTGTCCGCCCACCACGAGGGAGCCAAGGCATGTGCTGGGCGGGGAGATGGAGGCTGTGCAGGGAGGCGCACACACCTCTTTGCCTGTCCCCCTGGGCACCATGCAAAGAGAGCCAGGCCCAGGAAAGCTCTTTCCTAGACAAGAGCCCCAGAGTCCCCTCAGCCCAGCCCCAGCCCCTCTCCACGCCAGACCTTCTCCCCGCTTCCCCTCCCAGGAGTGGCAGCCCCAAGCCCCAGTATAGGACAGAGCTTCCAACTCACTTGCTTCCGAAGGAGAAGAAGGGGAGCGAAGCGGATGAGAGAGTGAAGAGCTGGGGTGGCTTTTATACTGGTCCTGCACTGCCCCAGGTCCAGAGGAAGCCTCTGTGGAAGTAGTAATTTTCTGAGAAGCTCATCTGAAATGCAAAACATCCCAGCTAATGATACGGGCTGTGTTTTGGCTTCCTGCACGGCTGCCTTTTCATTTCCTTGTTTGGTCGTGCCCGCTCGCTCCCCCTTGGAGGTTCCTTTTCATTGCTGGGGTGGGAGACCTAAGGATTCCTGGGACAGGAGCACATCAGTGCCAGCAGCAGATGAGTCCCAAGTGCCGGAGGGGTCGCGTGCAGGCTGGGGACATTGGCCTGGGGCACTCGTGTGGGCTTGTTGGCAGCCCCACTGGCAGAAAGGGCCCAGCTGCTCCCAGCCCTGCAATCCTCGCCTGCATGCCAAAGGGTTCCCGAGCGGGACAATGTGCCGCGTCCCCTTCCTCCCACCCTCCAAGCTCTCTCTGATGGTCACTGGCAGGCTGCTGCAGCTTTTGACTGTCTTCCTCCTAATGCCGCTCTGGGGAGGCCTTTGTGTGCCTGTTGGGCCTCCTCTGCTCTCTAGGCTCTCTCCGGGGGGTCCCCTACAAATACCAGCGCCGTCAGCGTGTCTGGAGCCTTGTCCTGCCCCAGCGTGCTCCAGCCCTGCCCTGCCGAGGGGCTTCCTCGTGTGTCCTCGGGCGAGTCCACAGTTGCTCACGTGTAGGCAGGAGTGCTTGCTTACTTGCCCTTGTGTGCATACTGGAGCAGCGTGGAAGGAAATTCCACCCAGGCACGAGGAAAAACTCTTCTACTCGGAGGGTGGCCAAGCCCAGGAGATATTGCCCAGGCAGGTTGTGGAGTCTCCATTCTTGGAAATATTCAGGACTACACGGGCCAGCGTCCTGATCAACCTGCTCTCGCTGACCCTGCTTGAGCAGGAGGGTCGGACCTGACCATCACCAGAGGTGCCTTCCAACCTCAACGATTCTGGGATTCTGGGCCTCGGTGATCGGCCGCTCATTGGTCACGATGCTCAGGATGCCACTGCACTTCCTATCTATGGAGAGGACAAGCTTCTTTGGCAGCTGTGTGGCCCAGCCCTTCCTGCTCGCAGTCATGGCCTACGAGCGATCTGTGGCCACGTGCCAGCCCCAGGGATCCCCCGTGTCATGCGAGGGAAGGTCTGTGCCATTGCGATGGCAGGCCTGAGGGCTGGGGCCACTCTCCCCTCGCTGGCCCCAGTGGCACTCACCCTATGGTTGCCCAGCCGCAGCCCCAATGTCATTGACTGCTTCTTCTGTGAGGTACCGCCCATGCTGGCCTGTGCTGAGCGCTGCCGGACTGGTGTGCTCCTTGTCTCCAAAGGTGGTACCAACTCCCTGGTGTGCAACCCGGCCTTGTTGGGCTCCTGTGGGGCGATTCAGCTCTCCACCTGGCAGCAGATATGAGAAGAGAGACGCAAGGCACTTGCCACTTAGCTGTGGTTATGCTGTTCTTCAGGCCATGGTCCCTGATCTTCGCCCGCCTCACTACCAGCCTCTCCCGGCACAGAGGAGTGTCCGTCTTCAACGGTGCTGGTGCTGCCTCTCCTCAAGCCACTGATCTAGAGCCCGAAGAAACACAAGGTGAGGGAAGGAGTAAGAAAGTGGGAAACAGAGTGGTATTCACCAGGATGTGCAAGGATGCTGGAAGGACTGGGAGCATCCAACTGGGGCAAGTTTCTTTCTGGAGGAGGGGAGGTGGGACGGAGAAGGAGGGGTTGCAACGACAGTGGAGAAGGATCACACACTGGATGGGAAACATGCAGAGGAGAAACGGGAAAGGAAGGCAAGGGAAGGCAAGGGAAAGCAAGGCAAGGCAAGGCAAGGGTAGGCAAGGCAAGGCAAGGGTAGGCAAGGCAAGGCAAGGGTAGGCAAGGCGAGGCGAGGCAAGGGAAGTGAAGGGAAGGCAAGGCAAGGCAAGGCAAGGGTAGGCAAAGCAAAGGAAGGGAAAGCAAGGCATGGCAAAGCAAGGCAAGGCAAGGCAAGGCATGGTATCGAGCTCTTTTGATGGGTGTCTTTCATGAGTTGTTCTTCATCCACAGGGACCCCTTGGCTTTTCTTGACGCAATGCCCATGTGTAAGAGCCATATGTGGAATTACTCTGATGAAAAACGTAATTTGCAGGCAGTATGTGTGATTGCCTTGATCACAGAGTACATGGCTTCTGTGGTGAATGCATGGCTGCTCTGGAGGTGCGAGGTGGTGCAAGCCAGCTCGTGCTTCCTTGGGACTTGGTTGTCGGTGGTAGGGCTCTGTGGGCACCTCATGGTACAGTCAGTGGGACCAACTGGTGAGCAAAGTCCATCCCAGTACAAAGGACTGCTCGCAGGGGAAGAGATCCGTGAAGAGGCTTGCCAGCTGCTCTACAGAGACAGGACTCTGGTCGAAATGGCTGGCATTTGCTCCGAGTTTTCCATGGCAGCCCCTCCGCTTTGTGGGGACAGCACCTGGGTAGTTATGGTATGAAAAGGCACGGAGAAGTCAAGAAGAGGAGGAGCTATCCCGTTAGGGGATCGCCGCTAAAATGCATGGCTGATGGATTAGGCGGTACAGACAGGTGTTCCCTGTGGGACCCCGTTGACAATCTTTCTACCCTTCCCAGCGTGCTGCCTTCCGCTCCTCCATACAAAATACAACCGGTGTCATGGGTGGTGGCCTCAGCCCAGTGGCCTTCTCCCAGGGAAGAAAGAGAGACGTACCATGTGGGCAGAAAGCCCGGGGAAGAAGGAAGTAGAGCTGCATGTCCCGAGAAGTGCTGGATGGAGAGGGCGAGGTAGAGATTGGGATTGGCGTCATGGGAATGGCGTCATGGGCTGGGAAAAGCAGCACTGCTCAGCATGGTGCTCTGACACAGATGCTACCCTGCCTCTGGCTGTGCGCCGGGTGGCCAGAGAAGTCGACCAGGGAGCCTTTTTCCCTGCTGGAGATGGCTGTGAGGGTTGTGTCCCTGGCCGCCTCCTGTGTCTCCTTCTGCCTGAGCACTGCAGTTCCAGTTCTGGGAACCGTCAGCAGGTTCCTACCTGCCTGCCGTAGGTGCGCGGCTCCCCTTGGGCAGCCTGGCCTGGGCTTTTACAAGAGGCAGCAGTTTTACAAGCGGGTATGAGTGCCTGCGAGGATGTTCAGGGCCCTTGTGACCGAGAGGAGTTTGAAAGGTCGAGCTGTGGCCTGGCTGCAGCAGCTGGAAGCTCCCAGCACTGGAAAACCTGGTCCTGGCCCTGGGGAGCCTGGGGCCCAGCACAGGTGGCAGCTTGATTCCCTTAGTTTGGCCGAGCAAGTGCTTTAACCACTAGGCGGTGTGAGTAGAAAAGGTCCCTGGGGCAGGGGTGTGAGAACCCAGGCAGCCCTCAGAGTGTTTTGCTCCACCCTTTGGGCTGAGGTTTGGAGGTGGCTTTGAGCTGGCAGAGGGAGGAGAACACAGGAGCTGGCAAGCTTCAGCTGCCACTTCCTGGGAGCTCCCTGGGCACCTTGTGGAGTGGGCAGCGTGACACGGTCCAGGTTTACCCGGCAGCCTTGGTGGGACTGGCGGAGGCTGGTGAGACAGGGGTGTCAGGCTGGGGAGGAGCAGGGCAGTGGGTCGGTGGGACTGCCAGCGCGGGAGGGGGAAGAGGGAAGTCCTGAGCCTTCGGCAAAACCGGGAGCTATCCTTTTGGGAGAGGGAGTCTGCAGATGGCGCGTGGCAAAGGATGGGGGACGTGTTGTGAGCAACGGGCGTGAAAGGGGGAACAAGACCCTACGCATCCCTTTTGCCGATAACGCAAATCCTCCTAGGTACTGTTTCTACGTGCGTGCCTAGAGAGACAGAGAGTGAGCTGTCAGGAAACAGACCACATCTGCACTTAGAAACTCCGCCTCTTCTAGCTGTGCTGGAGGAAATGCTGGCAGCCTGACTGGGGATAGACCAGATCCCTGCAAGACCTACAAGGAAGGCTCAGTCAACGCAAGGAGAGCTGAAATGCTGCAGAAGCACCGGCTTGTAGTTGGAAGCCACAAAGGGAAGTGGGCGAGGAATAGCCCACCTCTCTTCCTCGGCTGAGGGAGAGAGAGGTTGTAGCTGGAGACGTCTTGTGGCCAGAGGTGCACCGGGGAGAGACGCACAGGGGCCCGTGAGGAGCAACCTGTCTGACAACCAGGACCACCACCACCACCACACCTGCCACAGGGAGAGGGGCCCTCCTGAGGCAAGAGCCGCCAGCCAGGGAGGGCTCACAGGTGCTGCTGGAGGCAGAACCAGCTCCCAGTGCCACCACCAGCAGGCAGTGCGGCCGGGGAGATGGACTCCTCACTCAGACAGTGGTTGGGCTCCCGCATCATCTGCAGGGCGTGCTCAAAGGCTGAGGAGGGCATTTGTGTGCGGGGATGCAGCAAGGCAGGCCTCCGGGAACACCGGTGGCTGTCCTTTATGCCCGCAAGATCTCCCCAGAGCGACACCTTTCTCTCTGGAAGCCAGGGAGAGCGTGCGGAGAGAGAAGGACCACGCAGAGGCCCAGGCTGGGATGCAGCAGAACTTTAATGAGTTGAAAGAGGGGAAGGAGGTCCTCTGAGTGGGGCCCACGGTGCAGGGAGCACCAGGGGTAGCTAGGAGTCTTTGCCCCTTGGCCAGGGTGGAGTTCGCACGTGGCGTCTGCCTGCCTGCCTGCCTGCCTGCCTGCCTGCCCCTGAGAGGGAGAGGGGCAGCAGGTCCTTCCTCGCATGGGGCTTAGCAGGTGCTCACAGCCCAGGGCAGCAGAAGACAACAGAGAAAAGAGAGAGAGGAAAGAGAGTGAGAAACAGGCACGTTAGACGAGGGCCATGTTTTCAGAGGGCCCAGGCACGCCTCTGCCTGCCTGCCTTTGCAGGTGGAGCGGTGGATGCTCAGCCCCCCTGAAAGAGATGGCCAGGATCTCTGTGCTCAGTCCACTACCATCTTCTGGGTTCCTGGGGTCCTTCTGCGGGGCCGCCTGTGGCAGCTTTAGCAGGGGAGGCATGTTCTGCCGCAGTAGCGGCTGGAAATGCCAGAGAGGTCACAGCACCCGGAGTTGATGGGCACTCCCTGAGAGCTGAGGATGCTGCCAACGGCAGCGGAGGTGGAGGATCCCACAACGGTGTTCTGTGGGAAGGAGCTGAGGATGGGTCCGGGCAGGGTCACCACCACGGGGGAGGGCTCGATGACGACGGTGGAGTTCTGGCACTGCCTGACACAGGGCTCGGTGCAGCTGTTGGCCAGCGGGGTCGGGCCGCAGGGCTGGCAGGGCAGGCACTGGTTGTAGCAGGACATGTCTTGGGGCTGGAGGTGCACCTGGGAGAGAGGGCAGGGGGGAGCACGGGGGTGCGTGAGGAGCAGCCTGTCCGCCCACCACGAGGGAGCCAAGGCATGTGCTGGGCGGGGAGATGGAGGCTGTGCAGGGAGGCGCACACACCTCTTTGCCTGTCCCCCTGGGCACCATGCAAAGAGAGCCAGGCCCAGGAAAGCTCTTTCCTAGACAAGAGCCCCAGAGTCCCCTCAGCCCAGCCCCAGCCCCTCTCCACGCCAGACCTTCTCCCCGCTTCCCCTCCCAGGAGTGGCAGCCCCAAGCCCCAGTATAGGACAGAGCTTCCAACTCACTTGCTTCCGAAGGAGAAGAAGGGGAGCGAAGCGGATGAGAGAGTGAAGAGCTGGGGTGGCTTTTATACTGGTCCTGCACTGCCCCAGGTCCAGAGGAAGCCTCTGTGGAAGTAGTAATTTTCTGAGAAGCTCATCTGAAATGCAAAACATCCCAGCTAATGATACGGGCTGTGTTTTGGCTTCCTGCACGGCTGCCTTTTCATTTCCTTGTTTGGTCGTGCCCGCTCGCTCCCCCTTGGAGGTTCCTTTTCATTGCTGGGGTGGGAGACCTAAGGATTCCTGGGACAGGAGCACATCAGTGCCAGCAGCAGATGAGTCCCAAGTGCCGGAGGGGTCGCGTGCAGGCTGGGGACATTGGCCTGGGGCACTCGTGTGGGCTTGTTGGCAGCCCCACTGGCAGAAAGGGCCCAGCTGCTCCCAGCCCTGCAATCCTCGCCTGCATGCCAAAGGGTTCCCGAGCGGGACAATGTGCCGCGTCCCCTTCCTCCCACCCTCCAAGCTCTCTCTGATGGTCACTGGCAGGCTGCTGCAGCTTTTGACTGTCTTCCTCCTAATGCCGCTCTGGGGAGGCCTTTGTGTGCCTGTTGGGCCTCCTCTGCTCTCTAGGCTCTCTCCGGGGGGTCCCCTACAAATACCAGCGCCGTCAGCGTGTCTGGAGCCTTGTCCTGCCCCAGCGTGCTCCAGCCCTGCCCTGCCGAGGGCTTCCTCGTGTGTCCTCGGGCGAGTCCACAGTTGCTCACGTGTAGGCAGGAGTGCTTGCTTACTTGCCCTTGTGTGCATACTGGAGCAGCGTGGAAGGAAATTCCACCCAGGCACGAGGAAAAACTCTTCTACTCGGAGGGTGGCCAAGCCCAGGAGATATTGCCCAGGCAGGTTGTGGAGTCTCCATTCTTGGAAATATTCAGGACTACACGGGCCAGCGTCCTGATCAACCTGCTCTCGCTGACCCTGCTTGAGCAGGAGGGTCGGACCTGACCATCACCAGAGGTGCCTTCCAACCTCAACGATTCTGGGATTCTGGGCCTCGGTGATCGGCCGCTCATTGGTCACGATGCTCAGGATGCCACTGCACTTCCTATCTATGGAGAGGACAAGCTTCTTTGGCAGCTGTGTGGCCCAGCCCTTCCTGCTCGCAGTCATGGCCTACGAGCGATCTGTGGCCACGTGCCAGCCCCAGGGATCCCCCGTGTCATGCGAGGAAGGTCTGTGCCATTGCGATGGCAGGCCTGAGGGCTGGGGCCACTCTCCCCTCGCTGGCCCCAGTGGCACTCACCCTATGGTTGCCCAGCCGCAGCCCCAATGTCATTGACTGCTTCTTCTGTGAGGTACCGCCCATGCTGGCCTGTGCTGAGCGCTGCCGGACTGGTGTGCTCCTTGTCTCCAAAGGTGGTACCAACTCCCTGGTGTGCAACCCGGCCTTGTTGGGCTCCTGTGGGGCGATTCAGCTCTCCACCTGGCAGCAGATATGAGAAGAGAGACGCAAGGCACTTGCCACTTAGCTGTGGTTATGCTGTTCTTCAGGCCATGGTCCCTGATCTTCGCCCGCCTCACTACCAGCCTCTCCCGGCACAGAGGAGTGTCCGTCTTCAACGGTGCTGGTGCTGCCTCTCCTCAAGCCACTGATCTAGAGCCCGAAGAAACACAAGGTGAGGGAAGGAGTAAGAAAGTGGGAAACAGAGTGGTATTCACCAGGATGTGCAAGGATGCTGGAAGGACTGGGAGCATCCAACTGGGGCAAGTTTCTTTCTGGAGGAGGGAGGTGGGACGGAGAAGGAGGGGTTGCAACGACAGTGGAGAAGGATCACACACTGGATGGGAAACATGCAGAGGAGAAACGGGAAAGGAAGGCAAGGGAAGGCAAGGGAAAGCAAGGCAAGGCAAGGCAAGGGTAGGCAAGGCAAGGCAAGGGTAGGCAAGGCAAGGCAAGGGTAGGCAAGGCGAGGCGAGGCAAGGGAAGTGAAGGGAAGGCAAGGCAAGGCAAGGCAAGGGTAGGCAAAGCAAAGGAAGGGAAAGCAAGGCATGGCAAAGCAAGGCAAGGCAAGGCAAGGCATGGTATCGAGCTCTTTTGATGGGTGTCTTTCATGAGTTGTTCTTCATCCACAGGGACCCCTTGGCTTTTCTTGACGCAATGCCCATGTGTAAGAGCCATATGTGGAATTACTCTGATGAAAAACGTAATTTGCAGGCAGTATGTGTGATTGCCTTGATCACAGAGTACATGGCTTCTGTGGTGAATGCATGGCTGCTCTGGAGGTGCGAGGTGGTGCAAGCCAGCTCGTGCTTCCTTGGGACTTGGTTGTCGGTGGTAGGGCTCTGTGGGCACCTCATGGTACAGTCAGTGGGACCAACTGGTGAGCAAAGTCCATCCCAGTACAAAGGACTGCTCGCAGGGGAAGAGATCCGTGAAGAGGCTTGCCAGCTGCTCTACAGAGACAGGACTCTGGTCGAAATGGCTGGCATTTGCTCCGAGTTTTCCATGGCAGCCCCTCCGCTTTGTGGGGACAGCACCTGGGTAGTTATGGTATGAAAAGGCACGGAGAAGTCAAGAAGAGGAGGAGCTATCCCGTTAGGGGATCGCCGCTAAAATGCATGGCTGATGGATTAGGCGGTACAGACAGGTGTTCCCTGTGGGACCCCGTTGACAATCTTTCTACCCTTCCCAGCGTGCTGCCTTCCGCTCCTCCATACAAAATACAACCGGTGTCATGGGTGGTGGCCTCAGCCCAGTGGCCTTCTCCCAGGGAAGAAAGAGAGACGTACCATGTGGGCAGAAAGCCCGGGGAAGAAGGAAGTAGAGCTGCATGTCCCGAGAAGTGCTGGATGGAGAGGGCGAGGTAGAGATTGGGATTGGCGTCATGGGAATGGCGTCATGGGCTGGGAAAAGCAGCACTGCTCAGCATGGTGCTCTGACACAGATGCTACCCTGCCTCTGGCTGTGCGCCGGGTGGCCAGAGAAGTCGACCAGGGAGCCTTTTTCCCTGCTGGAGATGGCTGTGAGGGTTGTGTCCCTGGCCGCCTCCTGTGTCTCCTTCTGCCTGAGCACTGCAGTTCCAGTTCTGGGAACCGTCAGCAGGTTCCTACCTGCCTGCCGTAGGTGCGCGGCTCCCCTTGGGCAGCCTGGCCTGGGCTTTTACAAGAGGCAGCAGTTTTACAAGCGGGTATGAGTGCCTGCGAGGATGTTCAGGGCCCTTGTGACCGAGAGGAGTTTGAAAGGTCGAGCTGTGGCCTGGCTGCAGCAGCTGGAAGCTCCCAGCACTGGAAAACCTGGTCCTGGCCCTGGGGAGCCTGGGGCCCAGCACAGGTGGCAGCTTGATTCCCTTAGTTTGGCCGAGCAAGTGCTTTAACCACTAGGCGGTGTGAGTAGAAAAGGTCCCTGGGGCAGGGGTGTGAGAACCCAGGCAGCCCTCAGAGTGTTTTGCTCCACCCTTTGGGCTGAGGTTTGGAGGTGGCTTTGAGCTGGCAGAGGGAGGAGAACACAGGAGCTGGCAAGCTTCAGCTGCCACTTCCTGGGAGCTCCTGGGCACCTTGTGGAGTGGGCAGCGTGACACGGTCCAGGTTTACCCGGCAGCCTTGGTGGGACTGGCGGAGGCTGGTGAGACAGGGGTGTCAGGCTGGGGAGGAGCAGGGCAGTGGGTCGGTGGGACTGCCAGCGCGGGAGGGGAAGAGGGAAGTCCTGAGCCTTCGGCAAAACCGGGAGCTATCCTTTTGGGAGAGGGAGTCTGCAGATGGCGCGTGGCAAAGGATGGGGGACGTGTTGTGAGCAACGGGCGTGAAAGGGGGAACAAGACCCTACGCATCCCTTTTGCCGATAACGCAAATCCTCCTAGGTACTGTTTCTACGTGCGTGCCTAGAGAGACAGAGAGTGAGCTGTCAGGAAACAGACCACATCTGCACTTAGAAACTCCGCCTCTTCTAGCTGTGCTGGAGGAAATGCTGGCAGCCTGACTGGGGATAGACCAGATCCCTGCAAGACCTACAAGGAAGGCTCAGTCAACGCAAGGAGAGCTGAAATGCTGCAGAAGCACCGGCTTGTAGTTGGAAGCCACAAAGGGAAGTGGGCGAGGAATAGCCCACCTCTCTTCCTCGGCTGAGGGAGAGAGAGGTTGTAGCTGGAGACGTCTTGTGGCCAGAGGTGCACCGGGGAGAGACGCACAGGGGCCCGTGAGGAGCAACCTGTCTGACAACCAGGACCACCACCACCACCACACCTGCCACAGGGAGAGGGGCCCTCCTGAGGCAAGAGCCGCCAGCCAGGGAGGGCTCACAGGTGCTGCTGGAGGCAGAACCAGCTCCCAGTGCCACCACCAGCAGGCAGTGCGGCCGGGAGATGGACTCCTCACTCAGACAGTGGTTGGGCTCCCGCATCATCTGCAGGGCGTGCTCAAAGGCTGAGGAGGGCATTTGTGTGCGGGGATGCAGCAAGGCAGGCCTCCGGGAACACCGGTGGCTGTCCTTTATGCCCGCAAGATCTCCCCAGAGCGACACCTTTCTCTCTGGAAGCCAGGGAGAGCGTGCGGGAGAGAAGGACCACGCAGAGGCCCAGGCTGGGATGCAGCAGAACTTTAATGAGTTGAAAGAGGGGAAGGAGGTCCTCTGAGTGGGGCCCACGGTGCAGGGAGCACCAGGGGTAGCTAGGAGTCTTTGCCCCTTGGCCAGGGTGGAGTTCGCACGTGGCGTCTGCCTGCCTGCCTGCCTGCCTGCCTGCCTGCCCCTGAGAGGGAGAGGGCAGCAGGTCCTTCCTCGCATGGGGCTTAGCAGGTGCTCACAGCCCAGGGCAGCAGAAGACAACAGAGAAAAGAGAGAGAGGAAAGAGAGTGAGAAACAGGCACGTTAGACGAGGGCCATGTTTTCCAGAGGGCCCAGGCACGCCTCTGCCTGCCTGCCTTTGCAGGTGGAGCGGTGGATGCTCAGCCCCCTGAAAGAGATGGCCAGGATCTCTGTGCTCAGTCCACTACCATCTTCTGGGTTCCTGGGGGTCCTTCTGCGGGGCCGCCTGTGGCAGCTTTAGCAGGAGGCATGTTCTGCCGCAGTAGCGGCTGGAAATGCCAGAGAGGTCACAGCACCCGGAGTTGATGGGCACTCCCTGAGAGCTGAGGATGCTGCCAACGGCAGCGGAGGTGGAGGATCCCACAACGGTGTTCTGTGGGAAGGAGCTGAGGATGGGTCCGGGCAGGGTCACCACCACGGGGAGGGCTCGATGACGACGGTGGAGTTCTGGCACTGCCTGACACAGGGCTCGGTGCAGCTGTTGGCCAGCGGGGTCGGGCCGCAGGGCTGGCAGGGCAGGCACTGGTTGTAGCAGGACATGTCTTGGGGCTGGAGGTGCACCTGGGAGAGAGGGCAGGGGGGAGCACGGGGGTGCGTGAGGAGCAGCCTGTCCGCCCACCACGAGGGAGCCAAGGCATGTGCTGGGCGGGAGATGGAGGCTGTGCAGGGAGGCGCACACACCTCTTTGCCTGTCCCCCTGGGCACCATGCAAAGAGAGCCAGGCCCAGGAAAGCTCTTTCCTAGACAAGAGCCCCAGAGTCCCCTCAGCCCAGCCCCAGCCCCTCTCCACGCCAGACCTTCTCCCCGCTTCCCCTCCCAGGAGTGGCAGCCCCAAGCCCCAGTATAGGACAGAGCTTCCAACTCACTTGCTTCCGAAGGAGAAGAAGGGGAGCGAAGCGGATGAGAGAGTGAAGAGCTGGGGTGGCTTTTATACTGGTCCTGCACTGCCCCAGGTCCAGAGGAAGCCTCTGTGGAAGTAGTAATTTTCTGAGAAGCTCATCTGAAATGCAAAACATCCCAGCTAATGATACGGGCTGTGTTTTGGCTTCCTGCACGGCTGCCTTTTCATTTCCTTGTTTGGTCGTGCCCGCTCGCTCCCCCTTGGAGGTTCCTTTTCATTGCTGGGGTGGGAGACCTAAGGATTCCTGGGACAGGAGCACATCAGTGCCAGCAGCAGATGAGTCCCAAGTGCCGGAGGGGTCGCGTGCAGGCTGGGGACATTGGCCTGGGGCACTCGTGTGGGCTTGTTGGCAGCCCCACTGGCAGAAAGGGCCCAGCTGCTCCCAGCCCTGCAATCCTCGCCTGCATGCCAAAGGGTTCCCGAGCGGGACAATGTGCCGCGTCCCCTTCCTCCCACCCTCCAAGCTCTCTCTGATGGTCACTGGCAGGCTGCTGCAGCTTTTGACTGTCTTCCTCCTAATGCCGCTCTGGGGAGGCCTTTGTGTGCCTGTTGGGCCTCCTCTGCTCTCTAGGCTCTCTCCGGGGGGTCCCCTACAAATACCAGCGCCGTCAGCGTGTCTGGAGCCTTGTCCTGCCCCAGCGTGCTCCAGCCCTGCCCTGCCGAGGGGCTTCCTCGTGTGTCCTCGGGCGAGTCCACAGTTGCTCACGTGTAGGCAGGAGTGCTTGCTTACTTGCCCTTGTGTGCATACTGGAGCAGCGTGGAAGGAAATTCCACCCAGGCACGAGGAAAAACTCTTCTACTCGGAGGGTGGCCAAGCCCAGGAGATATTGCCCAGGCAGGTTGTGGAGTCTCCATTCTTGGAAATATTCAGGACTACACGGGCCAGCGTCCTGATCAACCTGCTCTCGCTGACCCTGCTTGAGCAGGAGGGTCGGACCTGACCATCACCAGAGGTGCCTTCCAACCTCAACGATTCTGGGATTCTGGGCCTCGGTGATCGGCCGCTCATTGGTCACGATGCTCAGGATGCCACTGCACTTCCTATCTATGGAGAGGACAAGCTTCTTTGGCAGCTGTGTGGCCCAGCCCTTCCTGCTCGCAGTCATGGCCTACGAGCGATCTGTGGCCACGTGCCAGCCCCAGGGATCCCCCGTGTCATGCGAGGAAGGTCTGTGCCATTGCGATGGCAGGCCTGAGGGCTGGGGCCACTCTCCCCTCGCTGGCCCCAGTGGCACTCACCCTATGGTTGCCCAGCCGCAGCCCCAATGTCATTGACTGCTTCTTCTGTGAGGTACCGCCCATGCTGGCCTGTGCTGAGCGCTGCCGGACTGGTGTGCTCCTTGTCTCCAAAGGTGGTACCAACTCCCTGGTGTGCAACCCGGCCTTGTTGGGCTCCTGTGGGGCGATTCAGCTCTCCACCTGGCAGCAGATATGAGAAGAGAGACGCAAGGCACTTGCCACTTAGCTGTGGTTATGCTGTTCTTCAGGCCATGGTCCCTGATCTTCGCCCGCCTCACTACCAGCCTCTCCCGGCACAGAGGAGTGTCCGTCTTCAACGGTGCTGGTGCTGCCTCTCCTCAAGCCACTGATCTAGAGCCCGAAGAAACACAAGGTGAGGGAAGGAGTAAGAAAGTGGGAAACAGAGTGGTATTCACCAGGATGTGCAAGGATGCTGGAAGGACTGGGAGCATCCAACTGGGGCAAGTTTCTTTCTGGAGGAGGGAGGTGGGACGGAGAAGGAGGGGTTGCAACGACAGTGGAGAAGGATCACACACTGGATGGGAAACATGCAGAGGAGAAACGGGAAAGGAAGGCAAGGGAAGGCAAGGGAAAGCAAGGCAAGGCAAGGCAAGGGTAGGCAAGGCAAGGCAAGGGTAGGCAAGGCAAGGCAAGGGTAGGCAAGGCGAGGCGAGGCAAGGGAAGTGAAGGGAAGGCAAGGCAAGGCAAGGCAAGGCAAGGCAAAGCAAAGGAAGGGAAAGCAAGGCATGGCAAAGCAAGGCAAGGCAAGGCAAGGCATGGTATCGAGCTCTTTTGATGGGTGTCTTTCATGAGTTGTTCTTCATCCACAGGGACCCCTTGGCTTTTCTTGACGCAATGCCCATGTGTAAGAGCCATATGTGGAATTACTCTGATGAAAAACGTAATTTGCAGGCAGTATGTGTGATTGCCTTGATCACAGAGTACATGGCTTCTGTGGTGAATGCATGGCTGCTCTGGAGGTGCGAGGTGGTGCAAGCCAGCTCGTGCTTCCTTGGGACTTGGTTGTCGGTGGTAGGGCTCTGTGGGCACCTCATGGTACAGTCAGTGGGACCAACTGGTGAGCAAAGTCCATCCCAGTACAAAGGACTGCTCGCAGGGGAAGAGATCCGTGAAGAGGCTTGCCAGCTGCTCTACAGAGACAGGACTCTGGTCGAAATGGCTGGCATTTGCTCCGAGTTTTCCATGGCAGCCCCTCCGCTTTGTGGGGACAGCACCTGGGTAGTTATGGTATGAAAAGGCACGGAGAAGTCAAGAAGAGGAGGAGCTATCCCGTTAGGGATCGCCGCTAAAATGCATGGCTGATGGATTAGGCGGTACAGACAGGTGTTCCCTGTGGGACCCCGTTGACAATCTTTCTACCCTTCCCAGCGTGCTGCCTTCCGCTCCTCCATACAAAATACAACCGGTGTCATGGGTGGTGGCCTCAGCCCAGTGGCCTTCTCCCAGGGAAGAAAGAGAGACGTACCATGTGGGCAGAAAGCCCGGGGAAGAAGGAAGTAGAGCTGCATGTCCCGAGAAGTGCTGGATGGAGAGGGCGAGGTAGAGATTGGGATTGGCGTCATGGGAATGGCGTCATGGGCTGGGAAAAGCAGCACTGCTCAGCATGGTGCTCTGACACAGATGCTACCCTGCCTCTGGCTGTGCGCCGGGTGGCCAGAGAAGTCGACCAGGGAGCCTTTTTCCCTGCTGGAGATGGCTGTGAGGGTTGTGTCCCTGGCCGCCTCCTGTGTCTCCTTCTGCCTGAGCACTGCAGTTCCAGTTCTGGGAACCGTCAGCAGGTTCCTACCTGCCTGCCGTAGGTGCGCGGCTCCCCTTGGGCAGCCTGGCCTGGGCTTTTACAAGAGGCAGCAGTTTTACAAGCGGGTATGAGTGCCTGCGAGGATGTTCAGGGCCCTTGTGACCGAGAGGAGTTTGAAAGGTCGAGGCTGTGGCCTGGCTGCAGCAGCTGGAAGCTCCCAGCACTGGAAAACCTGGTCCTGGCCCTGGGGAGCCTGGGGCCCAGCACAGGTGGCAGCTTGATTCCCTTAGTTTGGCCGAGCAAGTGCTTTAACCACTAGGCGGTGTGAGTAGAAAAGGTCCCTGGGGCAGAGGTGTGAGAACCCAGGCAGCCCTCAGAGTGTTTTGCTCCACCCTTTGGGCTGAGGTTTGGAGGTGGCTTTGAGCTGGCAGAGGGAGGAGAACACAGGAGCTGGCAAGCTTCAGCTGCCACTTCCTGGGAGCTCCCTGGGCACCTTGTGGAGTGGGCAGCGTGACACGGTCCAGGTTTACCCGGCAGCCTTGGTGGGACTGGCGGAGGCTGGTGAGACAGGGGTGTCAGGCTGGGGAGGAGCAGGGCAGTGGGTCGGTGGGACTGCCAGCGCGGGAGGGGGAAGAGGGAAGTCCTGAGCCTTCGGCAAAACCGGGAGCTATCCTTTTGGGAGAGGGAGTCTGCAGATGGCGCGTGGCAAAGGATGGGGGACGTGTTGTGAGCAACGGGCGTGAAAGGGGGAACAAGACCCTACGCATCCCTTTTGCCGATAACGCAAATCCTCCTAGGTACTGTTTCTACGTGCGTGCCTAGAGAGACAGAGAGTGAGCTGTCAGGAAACAGACCACATCTGCACTTAGAAACTCCGCCTCTTCTAGCTGTGCTGGAGGAAATGCTGGCAGCCTGACTGGGGATAGACCAGATCCCTGCAAGACCTACAAGGAAGGCTCAGTCAACGCAAGGAGAGCTGAAATGCTGCAGAAGCACCGGCTTGTAGTTGGAAGCCACAAAGGGAAGTGGGCGAGGAATAGCCCACCTCTCTTCCTCGGCTGAGGGAGAGAGAGGTTGTAGCTGGAGACGTCTTGTGGCCAGAGGTGCACCGGGGAGAGACGCACAGGGGCCCGTGAGGAGCAACCTGTCTGACAACCAGGACCACCACCACCACCACACCTGCCACAGGGAGAGGGGCCCTCCTGAGGCAAGAGCCGCCAGCCAGGGAGGGCTCACAGGTGCTGCTGGAGGCAGAACCAGCTCCCAGTGCCACCACCAGCAGGCAGTGCGGCCGGGAGATGGACTCCTCACTCAGACAGTGGTTGGGCTCCCGCATCATCTGCAGGGCGTGCTCAAAGGCTGAGGAGGGCATTTGTGTGCGGGGATGCAGCAAGGCAGGCCTCCGGGAACACCGGTGGCTGTCCTTTATGCCCGCAAGATCTCCCCAGAGCGACACCTTTCTCTCTGGAAGCCAGGGAGAGCGTGCGGAGAGAGAAGGACCACGCAGAGGCCCAGGCTGGGATGCAGCAGAACTTTAATGAGTTGAAAGAGGGGAAGGAGGTCCTCTGAGTGGGGCCCACGGTGCAGGGAGCACCAGGGGTAGCTAGGAGTCTTTGCCCCTTGGCCAGGGTGGAGTTCGCACGTGGCGTCTGCCTGCCTGCCTGCCTGCCTGCCTGCCTGCCCCTGAGAGGGAGAGGGGCAGCAGGTCCTTCCTCGCATGGGGCTTAGCAGGTGCTCACAGCCCAGGGCAGCAGAAGACAACAGAGAAAAGAGAGAGAGGAAAGAGAGTGAGAAACAGGCACGTTAGACGAGGGCCATGTTTTCAGAGGGCCCAGGCACGCCTCTGCCTGCCTGCCTTTGCAGGTGGAGCGGTGGATGCTCAGCCCCCCTGAAAGAGATGGCCAGGATCTCTGTGCTCAGTCCACTACCATCTTCTGGGTTCCTGGGGGTCCTTCTGCGGGGCCGCCTGTGGCAGCTTTAGCAGGGGAGGCATGTTCTGCCGCAGTAGCGGCTGGAAATGCCAGAGAGGTCACAGCACCCGGAGTTGATGGGCACTCCCTGAGAGCTGAGGATGCTGCCAACGGCAGCGGAGGTGGAGGATCCCACAACGGTGTTCTGTGGGAAGGAGCTGAGGATGGGTCCGGGCAGGGTCACCACCACGGGGAGGGCTCGATGACGACGGTGGAGTTCTGGCACTGCCTGACACAGGGCTCGGTGCAGCTGTTGGCCAGCGGGGTCGGGCCGCAGGGCTGGCAGGGCAGGCACTGGTTGTAGCAGGACATGTCTTGGGGCTGGAGGTGCACCTGGGAGAGAGGGCAGGGGGGAGCACGGGGGTGCGTGAGGAGCAGCCTGTCCGCCCACCACGAGGGAGCCAAGGCATGTGCTGGGCGGGGAGATGGAGGCTGTGCAGGGAGGCGCACACACCTCTTTGCCTGTCCCCCTGGGCACCATGCAAAGAGAGCCAGGCCCAGGAAAGCTCTTTCCTAGACAAGAGCCCCAGAGTCCCCTCAGCCCAGCCCCAGCCCCTCTCCACGCCAGACCTTCTCCCCGCTTCCCCTCCCAGGAGTGGCAGCCCCAAGCCCCAGTATAGGACAGAGCTTCCAACTCACTTGCTTCCGAAGGAGAAGAAGGGGAGCGAAGCGGATGAGAGAGTGAAGAGCTGGGGTGGCTTTTATACTGGTCCTGCACTGCCCCAGGTCCAGAGGAAGCCTCTGTGGAAGTAGTAATTTTCTGAGAAGCTCATCTGAAATGCAAAACATCCCAGCTAATGATACGGGCTGTGTTTTGGCTTCCTGCACGGCTGCCTTTTCATTTCCTTGTTTGGTCGTGCCCGCTCGCTCCCCCTTGGAGGTTCCTTTTCATTGCTGGGGTGGGAGACCTAAGGATTCCTGGGACAGGAGCACATCAGTGCCAGCAGCAGATGAGTCCCAAGTGCCGGAGGGGTCGCGTGCAGGCTGGGGACATTGGCCTGGGGCACTCGTGTGGGCTTGTTGGCAGCCCCACTGGCAGAAAGGGCCCAGCTGCTCCCAGCCCTGCAATCCTCGCCTGCATGCCAAAGGGTTCCCGAGCGGGACAATGTGCCGCGTCCCCTTCCTCCCACCCTCCAAGCTCTCTCTGATGGTCACTGGCAGGCTGCTGCAGCTTTTGACTGTCTTCCTCCTAATGCCGCTCTGGGGAGGCCTTTGTGTGCCTGTTGGGCCTCCTCTGCTCTCTAGGCTCTCTCCGGGGGGTCCCCTACAAATACCAGCGCCGTCAGCGTGTCTGGAGCCTTGTCCTGCCCCAGCGTGCTCCAGCCCTGCCCTGCCGAGGGCTTCCTCGTGTGTCCTCGGGCGAGTCCACAGTTGCTCACGTGTAGGCAGGAGTGCTTGCTTACTTGCCCTTGTGTGCATACTGGAGCAGCGTGGAAGGAAATTCCACCCAGGCACGAGGAAAAACTCTTCTACTCGGAGGGTGGCCAAGCCCAGGAGATATTGCCCAGGCAGGTTGTGGAGTCTCCATTCTTGGAAATATTCAGGACTACACGGGCCAGCGTCCTGATCAACCTGCTCTCGCTGACCCTGCTTGAGCAGGAGGGTCGGACCTGACCATCACCAGAGGTGCCTTCCAACCTCAACGATTCTGGGATTCTGGGCCTCGGTGATCGGCCGCTCATTGGTCACGATGCTCAGGATGCCACTGCACTTCCTATCTATGGAGAGGACAAGCTTCTTTGGCAGCTGTGTGGCCCAGCCCTTCCTGCTCGCAGTCATGGCCTACGAGCGATCTGTGGCCACGTGCCAGCCCCAGGGATCCCCCGTGTCATGCGAGGAAGGTCTGTGCCATTGCGATGGCAGGCCTGAGGGCTGGGGCCACTCTCCCCTCGCTGGCCCCAGTGGCACTCACCCTATGGTTGCCCAGCCGCAGCCCCAATGTCATTGACTGCTTCTTCTGTGAGGTACCGCCCATGCTGGCCTGTGCTGAGCGCTGCCGGACTGGTGTGCTCCTTGTCTCCAAAGGTGGTACCAACTCCCTGGTGTGCAACCCGGCCTTGTTGGGCTCCTGTGGGGCGATTCAGCTCTCCACCTGGCAGCAGATATGAGAAGAGAGACGCAAGGCACTTGCCACTTAGCTGTGGTTATGCTGTTCTTCAGGCCATGGTCCCTGATCTTCGCCCGCCTCACTACCAGCCTCTCCCGGCACAGAGGAGTGTCCGTCTTCAACGGTGCTGGTGCTGCCTCTCCTCAAGCCACTGATCTAGAGCCCGAAGAAACACAAGGTGAGGGAAGGAGTAAGAAAGTGGGAAACAGAGTGGTATTCACCAGGATGTGCAAGGATGCTGGAAGGACTGGGAGCATCCAACTGGGGCAAGTTTCTTTCTGGAGGAGGGAGGTGGGACGGAGAAGGAGGGGTTGCAACGACAGTGGAGAAGGATCACACACTGGATGGGAAACATGCAGAGGAGAAACGGGAAAGGAAGGCAAGGGAAGGCAAGGGAAAGCAAGGCAAGGCAAGGCAAGGGTAGGCAAGGCAAGGCAAGGGTAGGCAAGGCAAGGCAAGGGTAGGCAAGGCGAGGCGAGGCAAGGGAAGTGAAGGGAAGGCAAGGCAAGGCAAGGCAAGGCAAGGCAAAGCAAAGGAAGGGAAAGCAAGGCATGGCAAAGCAAGGCAAGGCAAGGCAAGGCATGGTATCGAGCTCTTTTGATGGGTGTCTTTCATGAGTTGTTCTTCATCCACAGGGACCCCTTGGCTTTTCTTGACGCAATGCCCATGTGTAAGAGCCATATGTGGAATTACTCTGATGAAAAACGTAATTTGCAGGCAGTATGTGTGATTGCCTTGATCACAGAGTACATGGCTTCTGTGGTGAATGCATGGCTGCTCTGGAGGTGCGAGGTGGTGCAAGCCAGCTCGTGCTTCCTTGGGACTTGGTTGTCGGTGGTAGGGCTCTGTGGGCACCTCATGGTACAGTCAGTGGGACCAACTGGTGAGCAAAGTCCATCCCAGTACAAAGGACTGCTCGCAGGGGAAGAGATCCGTGAAGAGGCTTGCCAGCTGCTCTACAGAGACAGGACTCTGGTCGAAATGGCTGGCATTTGCTCCGAGTTTTCCATGGCAGCCCCTCCGCTTTGTGGGGACAGCACCTGGGTAGTTATGGTATGAAAAGGCACGGAGAAGTCAAGAAGAGGAGGAGCTATCCCGTTAGGGGATCGCCGCTAAAATGCATGGCTGATGGATTAGGCGGTACAGACAGGTGTTCCCTGTGGGACCCCGTTGACAATCTTTCTACCCTTCCCAGCGTGCTGCCTTCCGCTCCTCCATACAAAATACAACCGGTGTCATGGGTGGTGGCCTCAGCCCAGTGGCCTTCTCCCAGGGAAGAAAGAGAGACGTACCATGTGGGCAGAAAGCCCGGGGAAGAAGGAAGTAGAGCTGCATGTCCCGAGAAGTGCTGGATGGAGAGGGCGAGGTAGAGATTGGGATTGGCGTCATGGGAATGGCGTCATGGGCTGGGAAAAGCAGCACTGCTCAGCATGGTGCTCTGACACAGATGCTACCCTGCCTCTGGCTGTGCGCCGGGTGGCCAGAGAAGTCGACCAGGGAGCCTTTTTCCCTGCTGGAGATGGCTGTGAGGGTTGTGTCCCTGGCCGCCTCCTGTGTCTCCTTCTGCCTGAGCACTGCAGTTCCAGTTCTGGGAACCGTCAGCAGGTTCCTACCTGCCTGCCGTAGGTGCGCGGCCCCCCTTGGGCAGCCTGGCCTGGGCTTTTACAAGAGGCAGCAGTTTTACAAGCGGGTATGAGTGCCTGCGAGGATGTTCAGGGCCCTTGTGACCGAGAGGAGTTTGAAAGGTCGAGCTGTGGCCTGGCTGCAGCAGCTGGAAGCTCCCAGCACTGGAAAACCTGGTCCTGGCCCTGGGGAGCCTGGGGCCCAGCACAGGTGGCAGCTTGATTCCCTTAGTTTGGCCGAGCAAGTGCTTTAACCACTAGGCGGTGTGAGTAGAAAAGGTCCCTGGGGCAGAGGTGTGAGAACCCAGGCAGCCCTCAGAGTGTTTTGCTCCACCCTTTGGGCTGAGGTTTGGAGGTGGCTTTGAGCTGGCAGAGGGAGGAGAACACAGGAGCTGGCAAGCTTCAGCTGCCACTTCCTGGGAGCTCCCTGGGCACCTTGTGGAGTGGGCAGCGTGACACGGTCCAGGTTTACCCGGCAGCCTTGGTGGGACTGGCGGAGGCTGGTGAGACAGGGGTGTCAGGCTGGGGAGGAGCAGGGCAGTGGGTCGGTGGGACTGCCAGCGCGGGAGGGGGAAGAGGGAAGTCCTGAGCCTTCGGCAAAACCGGGAGCTATCCTTTTGGGAGAGGGAGTCTGCAGATGGCGCGTGGCAAAGGATGGGGGACGTGTTGTGAGCAACGGGCGTGAAAGGGGGAACAAGACCCTACGCATCCCTTTTGCCGATAACGCAAATCCTCCTAGGTACTGTTTCTACGTGCGTGCCTAGAGAGACAGAGAGTGAGCTGTCAGGAAACAGACCACATCTGCACTTAGAAACTCCGCCTCTTCTAGCTGTGCTGGAGGAAATGCTGGCAGCCTGACTGGGGATAGACCAGATCCCTGCAAGACCTACAAGGAAGGCTCAGTCAACGCAAGGAGAGCTGAAATGCTGCAGAAGCACCGGCTTGTAGTTGGAAGCCACAAAGGGAAGTGGGCGAGGAATAGCCCACCTCTCTTCCTCGGCTGAGGGAGAGAGAGGTTGTAGCTGGAGACGTCTTGTGGCCAGAGGTGCACCGGGGAGAGACGCACAGGGGCCCGTGAGGAGCAACCTGTCTGACAACCAGGACCACCACCACCACCACACCTGCCACAGGGAGAGGGGCCCTCCTGAGGCAAGAGCCGCCAGCCAGGGAGGGCTCACAGGTGCTGCTGGAGGCAGAACCAGCTCCCAGTGCCACCACCAGCAGGCAGTGCGGCCGGGAGATGGACTCCTCACTCAGACAGTGGTTGGGCTCCCGCATCATCTGCAGGGCGTGCTCAAAGGCTGAGGAGGGCATTTGTGTGCGGGGATGCAGCAAGGCAGGCCTCCGGGAACACCGGTGGCTGTCCTTTATGCCCGCAAGATCTCCCCAGAGCGACACCTTTCTCTCTGGAAGCCAGGGAGAGCGTGCGGAGAGAGAAGGACCACGCAGAGGCCCAGGCTGGGATGCAGCAGAACTTTAATGAGTTGAAAGAGGGGAAGGAGGTCCTCTGAGTGGGGCCCACGGTGCAGGGAGCACCAGGGGTAGCTAGGAGTCTTTGCCCCTTGGCCAGGGTGGAGTTCGCACGTGGCGTCTGCCTGCCTGCCTGCCTGCCTGCCTGCCTGCCCCTGAGAGGGAGAGGGGCAGCAGGTCCTTCCTCGCATGGGGCTTAGCAGGTGCTCACAGCCCAGGGCAGCAGAAGACAACAGAGAAAAGAGAGAGAGGAAAGAGAGTGAGAAACAGGCACGTTAGACGAGGGCCATGTTTTCAGAGGGCCCAGGCACGCCTCTGCCTGCCTGCCTTTGCAGGTGGAGCGGTGGATGCTCAGCCCCCTGAAAGAGATGGCCAGGATCTCTGTGCTCAGTCCACTACCATCTTCTGGGTTCCTGGGGTCCTTCTGCGGGGCCGCCTGTGGCAGCTTTAGCAGGGGAGGCATGTTCTGCCGCAGTAGCGGCTGGAAATGCCAGAGAGGTCACAGCACCCGGAGTTGATGGGCACTCCCTGAGAGCTGAGGATGCTGCCAACGGCAGCGGAGGTGGAGGATCCCACAACGGTGTTCTGTGGGAAGGAGCTGAGGATGGGTCCGGGCAGGGTCACCACCACGGGGAGGGCTCGATGACGACGGTGGAGTTCTGGCACTGCCTGACACAGGGCTCGGTGCAGCTGTTGGCCAGCGGGGTCGGGCCGCAGGGCTGGCAGGGCAGGCACTGGTTGTAGCAGGACATGTCTTGGGGCTGGAGGTGCACCTGGGAGAGAGGGCAGGGGGGAGCACGGGGGTGCGTGAGGAGCAGCCTGTCCGCCCACCACGAGGAGCCAAGGCATGTGCTGGGCGGGAGATGGAGGCTGTGCAGGGAGGCGCACACACCTCTTTGCCTGTCCCCCTGGGCACCATGCAAAGAGAGCCAGGCCCAGGAAAGCTCTTTCCTAGACAAGAGCCCCAGAGTCCCCTCAGCCCAGCCCCAGCCCCTCTCCACGCCAGACCTTCTCCCCGCTTCCCCTCCCAGGAGTGGCAGCCCCAAGCCCCAGTATAGGACAGAGCTTCCAACTCACTTGCTTCCGAAGGAGAAGAAGGGGAGCGAAGCGGATGAGAGAGTGAAGAGCTGGGGTGGCTTTTATACTGGTCCTGCACTGCCCCAGGTCCAGAGGAAGCCTCTGTGGAAGTAGTAATTTTCTGAGAAGCTCATCTGAAATGCAAAACATCCCAGCTAATGATACGGGCTGTGTTTTGGCTTCCTGCACGGCTGCCTTTTCATTTCCTTGTTTGGTCGTGCCCGCTCGCTCCCCCTTGGAGGTTCCTTTTCATTGCTGGGGTGGGAGACCTAAGGATTCCTGGGACAGGAGCACATCAGTGCCAGCAGCAGATGAGTCCCAAGTGCCGGAGGGGTCGCGTGCAGGCTGGGGACATTGGCCTGGGGCACTCGTGTGGGCTTGTTGGCAGCCCCACTGGCAGAAAGGGCCCAGCTGCTCCCAGCCCTGCAATCCTCGCCTGCATGCCAAAGGGTTCCCGAGCGGGACAATGTGCCGCGTCCCTTCCTCCCACCCTCCAAGCTCTCTCTGATGGTCACTGGCAGGCTGCTGCAGCTTTTGACTGTCTTCCTCCTAATGCCGCTCTGGGGAGGCCTTTGTGTGCCTGTTGGGCCTCCTCTGCTCTCTAGGCTCTCTCCGGGGGGTCCCCTACAAATACCAGCGCCGTCAGCGTGTCTGGAGCCTTGTCCTGCCCCAGCGTGCTCCAGCCCTGCCCTGCCGAGGGCTTCCTCGTGTGTCCTCGGGCGAGTCCACAGTTGCTCACGTGTAGGCAGGAGTGCTTGCTTACTTGCCCTTGTGTGCATACTGGAGCAGCGTGGAAGGAAATTCCACCCAGGCACGAGGAAAAACTCTTCTACTCGGAGGGTGGCCAAGCCCAGGAGATATTGCCCAGGCAGGTTGTGGAGTCTCCATTCTTGGAAATATTCAGGACTACACGGGCCAGCGTCCTGATCAACCTGCTCTCGCTGACCCTGCTTGAGCAGGAGGGTCGGACCTGACCATCACCAGAGGTGCCTTCCAACCTCAACGATTCTGGGATTCTGGGCCTCGGTGATCGGCCGCTCATTGGTCACGATGCTCAGGATGCCACTGCACTTCCTATCTATGGAGAGGACAAGCTTCTTTGGCAGCTGTGTGGCCCAGCCCTTCCTGCTCGCAGTCATGGCCTACGAGCGATCTGTGGCCACGTGCCAGCCCCAGGGATCCCCCGTGTCATGCGAGGAAGGTCTGTGCCATTGCGATGGCAGGCCTGAGGGCTGGGGCCACTCTCCCCTCGCTGGCCCCAGTGGCACTCACCCTATGGTTGCCCAGCCGCAGCCCCAATGTCATTGACTGCTTCTTCTGTGAGGTACCGCCCATGCTGGCCTGTGCTGAGCGCTGCCGGACTGGTGTGCTCCTTGTCTCCAAAGGTGGTACCAACTCCCTGGTGTGCAACCCGGCCTTGTTGGGCTCCTGTGGGGCGATTCAGCTCTCCACCTGGCAGCAGATATGAGAAGAGAGACGCAAGGCACTTGCCACTTAGCTGTGGTTATGCTGTTCTTCAGGCCATGGTCCCTGATCTTCGCCCGCCTCACTACCAGCCTCTCCCGGCACAGAGGAGTGTCCGTCTTCAACGGTGCTGGTGCTGCCTCTCCTCAAGCCACTGATCTAGAGCCCGAAGAAACACAAGGTGAGGGAAGGAGTAAGAAAGTGGGAAACAGAGTGGTATTCACCAGGATGTGCAAGGATGCTGGAAGGACTGGGAGCATCCAACTGGGGCAAGTTTCTTTCTGGAGGAGGGAGGTGGGACGGAGAAGGAGGGGTTGCAACGACAGTGGAGAAGGATCACACACTGGATGGGAAACATGCAGAGGAGAAACGGGAAAGGAAGGCAAGGGAAGGCAAGGGAAAGCAAGGCAAGGCAAGGCAAGGGTAGGCAAGGCAAGGCAAGGGTAGGCAAGGCAAGGCAAGGGTAGGCAAGGCGAGGCGAGGCAAGGGAAGTGAAGGGAAGGCAAGGCAAGGCAAGGCAAGGCAAGGCAAAGCAAAGGAAGGGAAAGCAAGGCATGGCAAAGCAAGGCAAGGCAAGGCAAGGCATGGTATCGAGCTCTTTTGATGGGTGTCTTTCATGAGTTGTTCTTCATCCACAGGGACCCCTTGGCTTTTCTTGACGCAATGCCCATGTGTAAGAGCCATATGTGGAATTACTCTGATGAAAAACGTAATTTGCAGGCAGTATGTGTGATTGCCTTGATCACAGAGTACATGGCTTCTGTGGTGAATGCATGGCTGCTCTGGAGGTGCGAGGTGGTGCAAGCCAGCTCGTGCTTCCTTGGGACTTGGTTGTCGGTGGTAGGGCTCTGTGGGCACCTCATGGTACAGTCAGTGGGACCAACTGGTGAGCAAAGTCCATCCCAGTACAAAGGACTGCTCGCAGGGGAAGAGATCCGTGAAGAGGCTTGCCAGCTGCTCTACAGAGACAGGACTCTGGTCGAAATGGCTGGCATTTGCTCCGAGTTTTCCATGGCAGCCCCTCCGCTTTGTGGGGACAGCACCTGGGTAGTTATGGTATGAAAAGGCACGGAGAAGTCAAGAAGAGGAGGAGCTATCCCGTTAGGGGATCGCCGCTAAAATGCATGGCTGATGGATTAGGCGGTACAGACAGGTGTTCCCTGTGGGACCCCGTTGACAATCTTTCTACCCTTCCCAGCGTGCTGCCTTCCGCTCCTCCATACAAAATACAACCGGTGTCATGGGTGGTGGCCTCAGCCCAGTGGCCTTCTCCCAGGGAAGAAAGAGAGACGTACCATGTGGGCAGAAAGCCCGGGGAAGAAGGAAGTAGAGCTGCATGTCCCGAGAAGTGCTGGATGGAGAGGGCGAGGTAGGGTGGGATTGGCGTCATGGGAATGGCGTCATGGGCTGGGAAAAGCAGCACTGCTCAGCATGGTGCTCTGACACAGATGCTACCCTGCCTCTGGCTGTGCGCCGGGTGGCCAGAGAAGTCGACCAGGGAGCCTTTTTCCCTGCTGGAGATGGCTGTGAGGGTTGTGTCCCTGGCCGCCTCCTGTGTCTCCTTCTGCCTGAGCACTGCAGTTCCAGTTCTGGGAACCGTCAGCAGGTTCCTACCTGCCTGCCGTAGGTGCGCGGCTCCCCTTGGGCAGCCTGGCCTGGGCTTTTACAAGAGGCAGCAGTTTTACAAGCGGGTATGAGTGCCTGCGAGGATGTTCAGGGCCCTTGTGACCGAGAGGAGTTTGAAAGGTCGAGCTGTGGCCTGGCTGCAGCAGCTGGAAGCTCCCAGCACTGGAAAACCTGGTCCTGGCCCTGGGGAGCCTGGGGCCCAGCACAGGTGGCAGCTTGATTCCCTTAGTTTGGCCGAGCAAGTGCTTTAACCACTAGGCGGTGTGAGTAGAAAAGGTCCCTGGGGCAGAGGTGTGAGAACCCAGGCAGCCCTCAGAGTGTTTTGCTCCACCCTTTGGGCTGAGGTTTGGAGGTGGCTTTGAGCTGGCAGAGGGAGGAGAACACAGGAGCTGGCAAGCTTCAGCTGCCACTTCCTGGGAGCTCCCTGGGCACCTTGTGGAGTGGGCAGCGTGACACGGTCCAGGTTTACCCGGCAGCCTTGGTGGGACTGGCGGAGGCTGGTGAGACAGGGGTGTCAGGCTGGGGAGGAGCAGGGCAGTGGGTCGGTGGGACTGCCAGCGCGGGAGGGGAAGAGGGAAGTCCTGAGCCTTCGGCAAAACCGGGAGCTATCCTTTTGGGAGAGGGAGTCTGCAGATGGCGCGTGGCAAAGGATGGGGGACGTGTTGTGAGCAACGGGCGTGAAAGGGGGAACAAGACCCTACGCATCCCTTTTGCCGATAACGCAAATCCTCCTAGGTACTGTTTCTACGTGCGTGCCTAGAGAGACAGAGAGTGAGCTGTCAGGAAACAGACCACATCTGCACTTAGAAACTCCGCCTCTTCTAGCTGTGCTGGAGGAAATGCTGGCAGCCTGACTGGGGATAGACCAGATCCCTGCAAGACCTACAAGGAAGGCTCAGTCAACGCAAGGAGAGCTGAAATGCTGCAGAAGCACCGGCTTGTAGTTGGAAGCCACAAAGGGAAGTGGGCGAGGAATAGCCCACCTCTCTTCCTCGGCTGAGGGAGAGAGAGGTTGTAGCTGGAGACGTCTTGTGGCCAGAGGTGCACCGGGGAGAGACGCACAGGGGCCCGTGAGGAGCAACCTGTCTGACAACCAGGACCACCACCACCACCACACCTGCCACAGGGAGAGGGGCCCTCCTGAGGCAAGAGCCGCCAGCCAGGGAGGGCTCACAGGTGCTGCTGGAGGCAGAACCAGCTCCCAGTGCCACCACCAGCAGGCAGTGCGGCCGGGGAGATGGACTCCTCACTCAGACAGTGGTTGGGCTCCCGCATCATCTGCAGGGCGTGCTCAAAGGCTGAGGAGGGCATTTGTGTGCGGGGATGCAGCAAGGCAGGCCTCCGGGAACACCGGTGGCTGTCCTTTATGCCCGCAAGATCTCCCCAGAGCGACACCTTTCTCTCTGGAAGCCAGGGAGAGCGTGCGGAGAGAGAAGGACCACGCAGAGGCCCAGGCTGGGATGCAGCAGAACTTTAATGAGTTGAAAGAGGGGAAGGAGGTCCTCTGAGTGGGGCCCACGGTGCAGGGAGCACCAGGGGTAGCTAGGAGTCTTTGCCCCTTGGCCAGGGTGGAGTTCGCACGTGGCGTCTGCCTGCCTGCCTGCCTGCCTGCCTGCCTGCCCCTGAGAGGGAGAGGGGCAGCAGGTCCTTCCTCGCATGGGGCTTAGCAGGTGCTCACAGCCCAGGGCAGCAGAAGACAACAGAGAAAAGAGAGAGAGGAAAGAGAGTGAGAAACAGGCACGTTAGACGAGGGCCATGTTTTCAGAGGGCCCAGGCACGCCTCTGCCTGCCTGCCTTTGCAGGTGGAGCGGTGGATGCTCAGCCCCCTGAAAGAGATGGCCAGGATCTCTGTGCTCAGTCCACTACCATCTTCTGGGTTCCTGGGGTCCTTCTGCGGGGCCGCCTGTGGCAGCTTTAGCAGGGAGGCATGTTCTGCCGCAGTAGCGGCTGGAAATGCCAGAGAGGTCACAGCACCCGGAGTTGATGGGCACTCCCTGAGAGCTGAGGATGCTGCCAACGGCAGCGGAGGTGGAGGATCCCACAACGGTGTTCTGTGGGAAGGAGCTGAGGATGGGTCCGGGCAGGGTCACCACCACGGGGAGGGCTCGATGACGACGGTGGAGTTCTGGCACTGCCTGACACAGGGCTCGGTGCAGCTGTTGGCCAGCGGGGTCGGGCCGCAGGGCTGGCAGGGCAGGCACTGGTTGTAGCAGGACATGTCTTGGGGCTGGAGGTGCACCTGGGAGAGAGGGCAGGGGGGAGCACGGGGGTGCGTGAGGAGCAGCCTGTCCGCCCACCACGAGGAGCCAAGGCATGTGCTGGGCGGGGAGATGGAGGCTGTGCAGGGAGGCGCACACACCTCTTTGCCTGTCCCCCTGGGCACCATGCAAAGAGAGCCAGGCCCAGGAAAGCTCTTTCCTAGACAAGAGCCCCAGAGTCCCCTCAGCCCAGCCCCAGCCCCTCTCCACGCCAGACCTTCTCCCCGCTTCCCCTCCCAGGAGTGGCAGCCCCAAGCCCCAGTATGGGACAGAGCTTCCAACTCACTTGCTTCCGAAGGAGAAGAAGGGAGCGAAGCGGATGAGAGAGTGAAGAGCTGGGGTGGCTTTTATACTGGTCCTGCACTGCCCCAGGTCCAGAGGAAGCCTCTGTGGAAGTAGTAATTTTCTGAGAAGCTCATCTGAAATGCAAAACATCCCAGCTAATGATACGGGCTGTGTTTTGGCTTCCTGCACGGCTGCCTTTTCATTTCCTTGTTTGGTCGTGCCCGCTCGCTCCCCCTTGGAGGTTCCTTTTCATTGCTGGGGTGGGAGACCTAAGGATTCCTGGGACAGGAGCACATCAGTGCCAGCAGCAGATGAGTCCCAAGTGCCGGAGGGGTCGCGTGCAGGCTGGGGACATTGGCCTGGGGCACTCGTGTGGGCTTGTTGGCAGCCCCACTGGCAGAAAGGGCCCAGCTGCTCCCAGCCCTGCAATCCTCGCCTGCATGCCAAAGGGTTCCCGAGCGGGACAATGTGCCGCGTCCCCTTCCTCCCACCCTCCAAGCTCTCTCTGATGGTCACTGGCAGGCTGCTGCAGCTTTTGACTGTCTTCCTCCTAATGCCGCTCTGGGGAGGCCTTTGTGTGCCTGTTGGGCCTCCTCTGCTCTCTAGGCTCTCTCCGGGGGGTCCCCTACAAATACCAGCGCCGTCAGCGTGTCTGGAGCCTTGTCCTGCCCCAGCGTGCTCCAGCCCTGCCCTGCCGAGGGCTTCCTCGTGTGTCCTCGGGCGAGTCCACAGTTGCTCACGTGTAGGCAGGAGTGCTTGCTTACTTGCCCTTGTGTGCATACTGGAGCAGCGTGGAAGGAAATTCCACCCAGGCACGAGGAAAAACTCTTCTACTCGGAGGGTGGCCAAGCCCAGGAGATATTGCCCAGGCAGGTTGTGGAGTCTCCATTCTTGGAAATATTCAGGACTACACGGGCCAGCGTCCTGATCAACCTGCTCTCGCTGACCCTGCTTGAGCAGGAGGGTCGGACCTGACCATCACCAGAGGTGCCTTCCAACCTCAACGATTCTGGGATTCTGGGCCTCGGTGATCGGCCGCTCATTGGTCACGATGCTCAGGATGCCACTGCACTTCCTATCTATGGAGAGGACAAGCTTCTTTGGCAGCTGTGTGGCCCAGCCCTTCCTGCTCGCAGTCATGGCCTACGAGCGATCTGTGGCCACGTGCCAGCCCCAGGGATCCCCCGTGTCATGCGAGGAAGGTCTGTGCCATTGCGATGGCAGGCCTGAGGGCTGGGGCCACTCTCCCTCGCTGGCCCCAGTGGCACTCACCCTATGGTTGCCCAGCCGCAGCCCCAATGTCATTGACTGCTTCTTCTGTGAGGTACCGCCCATGCTGGCCTGTGCTGAGCGCTGCCGGACTGGTGTGCTCCTTGTCTCCAAAGGTGGTACCAACTCCCTGGTGTGCAACCCGGCCTTGTTGGGCTCCTGTGGGGCGATTCAGCTCTCCACCTGGCAGCAGATATGAGAAGAGAGACGCAAGGCACTTGCCACTTAGCTGTGGTTATGCTGTTCTTCAGGCCATGGTCCCTGATCTTCGCCCGCCTCACTACCAGCCTCTCCCGGCACAGAGGAGTGTCCGTCTTCAACGGTGCTGGTGCTGCCTCTCCTCAAGCCACTGATCTAGAGCCCGAAGAAACACAAGGTGAGGGAAGGAGTAAGAAAGTGGGAAACAGAGTGGTATTCACCAGGATGTGCAAGGATGCTGGAAGGACTGGGAGCATCCAACTGGGGCAAGTTTCTTTCTGGAGGAGGGAGGTGGGACGGAGAAGGAGGGGTTGCAACGACAGTGGAGAAGGATCACACACTGGATGGGAAACATGCAGAGGAGAAACGGGAAAGGAAGGCAAGGGAAGGCAAGGGAAAGCAAGGCAAGGCAAGGCAAGGGTAGGCAAGGCAAGGCAAGGGTAGGCAAGGCAAGGCAAGGGTAGGCAAGGCGAGGCGAGGCAAGGGAAGTGAAGGGAAGGCAAGGCAAGGCAAGGCAAGGGTAGGCAAAGCAAAGGAAGGGAAAGCAAGGCATGGCAAAGCAAGGCAAGGCAAGGCAAGGCATGGTATCGAGCTCTTTTGATGGGTGTCTTTCATGAGTTGTTCTTCATCCACAGGGACCCCTTGGCTTTTCTTGACGCAATGCCCATGTGTAAGAGCCATATGTGGAATTACTCTGATGAAAAACGTAATTTGCAGGCAGTATGTGTGATTGCCTTGATCACAGAGTACATGGCTTCTGTGGTGAATGCATGGCTGCTCTGGAGGTGCGAGGTGGTGCAAGCCAGCTCGTGCTTCCTTGGGACTTGGTTGTCGGTGGTAGGGCTCTGTGGGCACCTCATGGTACAGTCAGTGGGACCAACTGGTGAGCAAAGTCCATCCCAGTACAAAGGACTGCTCGCAGGGGAAGAGATCCGTGAAGAGGCTTGCCAGCTGCTCTACAGAGACAGGACTCTGGTCGAAATGGCTGGCATTTGCTCCGAGTTTTCCATGGCAGCCCCTCCGCTTTGTGGGGACAGCACCTGGGTAGTTATGGTATGAAAAGGCACGGAGAAGTCAAGAAGAGGAGGAGCTATCCCGTTAGGGATCGCCGCTAAAATGCATGGCTGATGGATTAGGCGGTACAGACAGGTGTTCCCTGTGGGACCCCGTTGACAATCTTTCTACCCTTCCCAGCGTGCTGCCTTCCGCTCCTCCATACAAAATACAACCGGTGTCATGGGTGGTGGCCTCAGCCCAGTGGCCTTCTCCCAGGGAAGAAAGAGAGACGTACCATGTGGGCAGAAAGCCCGGGGAAGAAGGAAGTAGAGCTGCATGTCCCGAGAAGTGCTGGATGGAGAGGGCGAGGTAGAGATTGGGATTGGCGTCATGGGAATGGCGTCATGGGCTGGGAAAAGCAGCACTGCTCAGCATGGTGCTCTGACACAGATGCTACCCTGCCTCTGGCTGTGCGCCGGGTGGCCAGAGAAGTCGACCAGGGAGCCTTTTTCCCTGCTGGAGATGGCTGTGAGGGTTGTGTCCCTGGCCGCCTCCTGTGTCTCCTTCTGCCTGAGCACTGCAGTTCCAGTTCTGGGAACCGTCAGCAGGTTCCTACCTGCCTGCCGTAGGTGCGCGGCTCCCCTTGGGCAGCCTGGCCTGGGCTTTTACAAGAGGCAGCAGTTTTACAAGCGGGTATGAGTGCCTGCGAGGATGTTCAGGGCCCTTGTGACCGAGAGGAGTTTGAAAGGTCGAGCTGTGGCCTGGCTGCAGCAGCTGGAAGCTCCCAGCACTGGAAAACCTGGTCCTGGCCCTGGGGAGCCTGGGGCCCAGCACAGGTGGCAGCTTGATTCCCTTAGTTTGGCCGAGCAAGTGCTTTAACCACTAGGCGGTGTGAGTAGAAAAGGTCCCTGGGGCAGAGGTGTGAGAACCCAGGCAGCCCTCAGAGTGTTTTGCTCCACCCTTTGGGCTGAGGTTTGGAGGTGGCTTTGAGCTGGCAGAGGGAGGAGAACACAGGAGCTGGCAAGCTTCAGCTGCCACTTCCTGGGAGCTCCCTGGGCACCTTGTGGAGTGGGCAGCGTGACACGGTCCAGGTTTACCCGGCAGCCTTGGTGGGACTGGCGGAGGCTGGTGAGACAGGGGTGTCAGGCTGGGGAGGAGCAGGGCAGTGGGTCGGTGGGACTGCCAGCGCGGGAGGGGAAGAGGAAGTCCTGAGCCTTCGGCAAAACCGGGAGCTATCCTTTTGGGAGAGGGAGTCTGCAGATGGCGCGTGGCAAAGGATGGGGGACGTGTTGTGAGCAACGGGCGTGAAAGGGGGAACAAGACCCTACGCATCCCTTTTGCCGATAACGCAAATCCTCCTAGGTACTGTTTCTACGTGCGTGCCTAGAGAGACAGAGAGTGAGCTGTCAGGAAACAGACCACATCTGCACTTAGAAACTCCGCCTCTTCTAGCTGTGCTGGAGGAAATGCTGGCAGCCTGACTGGGGATAGACCAGATCCCTGCAAGACCTACAAGGAAGGCTCAGTCAACGCAAGGAGAGCTGAAATGCTGCAGAAGCACCGGCTTGTAGTTGGAAGCCACAAAGGGAAGTGGGCGAGGAATAGCCCACCTCTCTTCCTCGGCTGAGGGAGAGAGAGGTTGTAGCTGGAGACGTCTTGTGGCCAGAGGTGCACCGGGGAGAGACGCACAGGGGCCCGTGAGGAGCAACCTGTCTGACAACCAGGACCACCACCACCACCACACCTGCCACAGGGAGTAGAACCCTCCTGAGGCAAGAGCCGCCAGCCAGGGAGGGCTCACAGGTGCTGCTGGAGGCAGAACCAGCTCCCAGTGCCACCACCAGCAGGCAGTGCGGCCGGGGAGATGGACTCCTCACTCAGACAGTGGTTGGGCTCCCGCATCATCTGCAGGGCGTGCTCAAAGGCTGAGGAGGGCATTTGTGTGCGGGGATGCAGCAAGGCAGGCCTCCGGGAACACCGGTGGCTGTCCTTTATGCCCGCAAGATCTCCCCAGAGCGACACCTTTCTCTCTGGAAGCCAGGGAGAGCGTGCGGAGAGAGAAGGACCACGCAGAGGCCCAGGCTGGGATGCAGCAGAACTTTAATGAGTTGAAAGAGGGGAAGGAGGTCCTCTGAGTGGGGCCCACGGTGCAGGGAGCACCAGGGGTAGCTAGGAGTCTTTGCCCCTTGGCCAGGGTGGAGTTCGCACGTGGCGTCTGCCTGCCTGCCTGCCTGCCTGCCTGCCTGCCCCTGAGAGGGAGAGGGCAGCAGGTCCTTCCTCGCATGGGGCTTAGCAGGTGCTCACAGCCCAGGGCAGCAGAAGACAACAGAGAAAAGAGAGAGAGGAAAGAGAGTGAGAAACAGGCACGTTAGACGAGGGCCATGTTTTCAGAGGGCCCAGGCACGCCTCTGCCTGCCTGCCTTTGCAGGTGGAGCGGTGGATGCTCAGCCCCCTGAAAGAGATGGCCAGGATCTCTGTGCTCAGTCCACTACCATCTTCTGGGTTCCTGGGGTCCTTCTGCGGGGCCGCCTGTGGCAGCTTTAGCAGGGGAGGCATGTTCTGCCGCAGTAGCGGCTGGAAATGCCAGAGAGGTCACAGCACCCGGAGTTGATGGGCACTCCCTGAGAGCTGAGGATGCTGCCAACGGCAGCGGAGGTGGAGGATCCCACAACGGTGTTCTGTGGGAAGGAGCTGAGGATGGGTCCGGGCAGGGTCACCACCACGGGGAGGGCTCGATGACGACGGTGGAGTTCTGGCACTGCCTGACACAGGGCTCGGTGCAGCTGTTGGCCAGCGGGGTCGGGCCGCAGGGCTGGCAGGGCAGGCACTGGTTGTAGCAGGACATGTCTTGGGGCTGGAGGTGCACCTGGGAGAGAGGGCAGGGGGGAGCACGGGGGTGCGTGAGGAGCAGCCTGTCCGCCCACCACGAGGAGCCAAGGCATGTGCTGGGCGGGGAGATGGAGGCTGTGCAGGGAGGCGCACACACCTCTTTGCCTGTCCCCCTGGGCACCATGCAAAGAGAGCCAGGCCCAGGAAAGCTCTTTCCTAGACAAGAGCCCCAGAGTCCCCTCAGCCCAGCCCCAGCCCCTCTCCACGCCAGACCTTCTCCCCGCTTCCCCTCCCAGGAGTGGCAGCCCCAAGCCCCAGTATAGGACAGAGCTTCCAACTCACTTGCTTCCGAAGGAGAAGAAGGAGCGAGCGGATGAGAGAGTGAAGAGCTGGGGTGGCTTTTATACTGGTCCTGCACTGCCCCAGGTCCAGAGGAAGCCTCTGTGGAAGTAGTAATTTTCTGAGAAGCTCATCTGAAATGCAAAACATCCCAGCTAATGATACGGGCTGTGTTTTGGCTTCCTGCACGGCTGCCTTTTCATTTCCTTGTTTGGTCGTGCCCGCTCGCTCCCCCTTGGAGGTTCCTTTTCATTGCTGGGGTGGGAGACCTAAGGATTCCTGGGACAGGAGCACATCAGTGCCAGCAGCAGATGAGTCCCAAGTGCCGGAGGGGTCGCGTGCAGGCTGGGGACATTGGCCTGGGGCACTCGTGTGGGCTTGTTGGCAGCCCCACTGGCAGAAAGGGCCCAGCTGCTCCCAGCCCTGCAATCCTCGCCTGCATGCCAAAGGGTTCCCGAGCGGGACAATGTGCCGCGTCCCCTTCCTCCCACCCTCCAAGCTCTCTCTGATGGTCACTGGCAGGCTGCTGCAGCTTTTGACTGTCTTCCTCCTAATGCCGCTCTGGGGAGGCCTTTGTGTGCCTGTTGGGCCTCCTCTGCTCTCTAGGCTCTCTCCGGGGGGTCCCCTACAAATACCAGCGCCGTCAGCGTGTCTGGAGCCTTGTCCTGCCCCAGCGTGCTCCAGCCCTGCCCTGCCGAGGGCTTCCTCGTGTGTCCTCGGGCGAGTCCACAGTTGCTCACGTGTAGGCAGGAGTGCTTGCTTACTTGCCCTTGTGTGCATACTGGAGCAGCGTGGAAGGAAATTCCACCCAGGCACGAGGAAAAACTCTTCTACTCGGAGGGTGGCCAAGCCCAGGAGATATTGCCCAGGCAGGTTGTGGAGTCTCCATTCTTGGAAATATTCAGGACTACACGGGCCAGCGTCCTGATCAACCTGCTCTCGCTGACCCTGCTTGAGCAGGAGGGTCGGACCTGACCATCACCAGAGGTGCCTTCCAACCTCAACGATTCTGGGATTCTGGGCCTCGGTGATCGGCCGCTCATTGGTCACGATGCTCAGGATGCCACTGCACTTCCTATCTATGGAGAGGACAAGCTTCTTTGGCAGCTGTGTGGCCCAGCCCTTCCTGCTCGCAGTCATGGCCTACGAGCGATCTGTGGCCACGTGCCAGCCCCAGGGATCCCCCGTGTCATGCGAGGAAGGTCTGTGCCATTGCGATGGCAGGCCTGAGGGCTGGGGCCACTCTCCCCTCGCTGGCCCCAGTGGCACTCACCCTATGGTTGCCCAGCCGCAGCCCCAATGTCATTGACTGCTTCTTCTGTGAGGTACCGCCCATGCTGGCCTGTGCTGAGCGCTGCCGGACTGGTGTGCTCCTTGTCTCCAAAGGTGGTACCAACTCCCTGGTGTGCAACCCGGCCTTGTTGGGCTCCTGTGGGGCGATTCAGCTCTCCACCTGGCAGCAGATATGAGAAGAGAGACGCAAGGCACTTGCCATAGCTGTGGTTATGCTGTTCTTCAGGCCATGGTCCCTGATCTTCGCCCGCCTCACTACCAGCCTCTCCCGGCACAGAGGAGTGTCCGTCTTCAACGGTGCTGGTGCTGCCTCTCCTCAAGCCACTGATCTAGAGCCCGAAGAAACACAAGGTGAGGGAAGGAGTAAGAAAGTGGGAAACAGAGTGGTATTCACCAGGATGTGCAAGGATGCTGGAAGGACTGGGAGCATCCAACTGGGGCAAGTTTCTTTCTGGAGGAGGAGGTGGGACGGAGAAGGAGGGGTTGCAACGACAGTGGAGAAGGATCACACACTGGATGGGAAACATGCAGAGGAGAAACGGGAAAGGAAGGCAAGGGAAGGCAAGGGAAAGCAAGGCAAGGCAAGGCAAGGGTAGGCAAGGCAAGGCAAGGGTAGGCAAGGCAAGGCAAGGGTAGGCAAGGCGAGGCGAGGCAAGGGAAGTGAAGGGAAGGCAAGGCAAGGCAAGGCAAGGGTAGGCAAAGCAAAGGAAGGGAAAGCAAGGCATGGCAAAGCAAGGCAAGGCAAGGCAAGGCATGGTATCGAGCTCTTTTGATGGGTGTCTTTCATGAGTTGTTCTTCATCCACAGGGACCCCTTGGCTTTTCTTGACGCAATGCCCATGTGTAAGAGCCATATGTGGAATTACTCTGATGAAAAACGTAATTTGCAGGCAGTATGTGTGATTGCCTTGATCACAGAGTACATGGCTTCTGTGGTGAATGCATGGCTGCTCTGGAGGTGCGAGGTGGTGCAAGCCAGCTCGTGCTTCCTTGGGACTTGGTTGTCGGTGGTAGGGCTCTGTGGGCACCTCATGGTACAGTCAGTGGGACCAACTGGTGAGCAAAGTCCATCCCAGTACAAAGGACTGCTCGCAGGGGAAGAGATCCGTGAAGAGGCTTGCCAGCTGCTCTACAGAGACAGGACTCTGGTCGAAATGGCTGGCATTTGCTCCGAGTTTTCCATGGCAGCCCCTCCGCTTTGTGGGGACAGCACCTGGGTAGTTATGGTATGAAAAGGCACGGAGAAGTCAAGAAGAGGAGGAGCTATCCCGTTAGGGGATCGCCGCTAAAATGCATGGCTGATGGATTAGGCGGTACAGACAGGTGTTCCCTGTGGGACCCCGTTGACAATCTTTCTACCCTTCCCAGCGTGCTGCCTTCCGCTCCTCCATACAAAATACAACCGGTGTCATGGGTGGTGGCCTCAGCCCAGTGGCCTTCTCCCAGGGAAGAAAGAGAGACGTACCATGTGGGCAGAAAGCCCGGGGAAGAAGGAAGTAGAGCTGCATGTCCCGAGAAGTGCTGGATGGAGAGGGCGAGGTAGAGATTGGGATTGGCGTCATGGGAATGGCGTCATGGGCTGGGAAAAGCAGCACTGCTCAGCATGGTGCTCTGACACAGATGCTACCCTGCCTCTGGCTGTGCGCCGGGTGGCCAGAGAAGTCGACCAGGGAGCCTTTTTCCCTGCTGGAGATGGCTGTGAGGGTTGTGTCCCTGGCCGCCTCCTGTGTCTCCTTCTGCCTGAGCACTGCAGTTCCAGTTCTGGGAACCGTCAGCAGGTTCCTACCTGCCTGCCGTAGGTGCGCGGCTCCCCTTGGGCAGCCTGGCCTGGGCTTTTACAAGAGGCAGCAGTTTTACAAGCGGGTATGAGTGCCTGCGAGGATGTTCAGGGCCCTTGTGACCGAGAGGAGTTTGAAAGGTCGAGCTGTGGCCTGGCTGCAGCAGCTGGAAGCTCCCAGCACTGGAAAACCTGGTCCTGGCCCTGGGGAGCCTGGGGCCCAGCACAGGTGGCAGCTTGATTCCCTTAGTTTGGCCGAGCAAGTGCTTTAACCACTAGGCGGTGTGAGTAGAAAAGGTCCCTGGGGCAGAGGTGTGAGAACCCAGGCAGCCCTCAGAGTGTTTTGCTCCACCCTTTGGGCTGAGGTTTGGAGGTGGCTTTGAGCTGGCAGAGGGAGGAGAACACAGGAGCTGGCAAGCTTCAGCTGCCACTTCCTGGGAGCTCCTGGGCACCTTGTGGAGTGGGCAGCGTGACACGGTCCAGGTTTACCCGGCAGCCTTGGTGGGACTGGCGGAGGCTGGTGAGACAGGGGTGTCAGGCTGGGGAGGAGCAGGGCAGTGGGTCGGTGGGACTGCCAGCGCGGGAGGGTGAAGAGGGAAGTCCTGAGCCTTCGGCAAAACCGGGAGCTATCCTTTTGGGAGAGGGAGTCTGCAGATGGCGCGTGGCAAAGGATGGGGGACGTGTTGTGAGCAACGGGCGTGAAAGGGGGAACAAGACCCTACGCATCCCTTTTGCCGATAACGCAAATCCTCCTAGGTACTGTTTCTACGTGCGTGCCTAGAGAGACAGAGAGTGAGCTGTCAGGAAACAGACCACATCTGCACTTAGAAACTCCGCCTCTTCTAGCTGTGCTGGAGGAAATGCTGGCAGCCTGACTGGGGATAGACCAGATCCCTGCAAGACCTACAAGGAAGGCTCAGTCAACGCAAGGAGAGCTGAAATGCTGCAGAAGCACCGGCTTGTAGTTGGAAGCCACAAAGGGAAGTGGGCGAGGAATAGCCCACCTCTCTTCCTCGGCTGAGGGAGAGAGGTTGTAGCTGGAGACGTCTTGTGGCCAGAGGTGCACCGGGGAGAGACGCACAGGGGCCCGTGAGGAGCAACCTGTCTGACAACCAGGACCACCACCACCACCACACCTGCCACAGGGAGAGGGGCCCTCCTGAGGCAAGAGCCGCCAGCCAGGGAGGGCTCACAGGTGCTGCTGGAGGCAGAACCAGCTCCCAGTGCCACCACCAGCAGGCAGTGCGGCCGGGGAGATGGACTCCTCACTCAGACAGTGGTTGGGCTCCCGCATCATCTGCAGGGCGTGCTCAAAGGCTGAGGAGGGCATTTGTGTGCGGGGATGCAGCAAGGCAGGCCTCCGGGAACACCGGTGGCTGTCCTTTATGCCCGCAAGATCTCCCCAGAGCGACACCTTTCTCTCTGGAAGCCAGGGAGAGCGTGCGGAGAGAGAAGGACCACGCAGAGGCCCAGGCTGGGATGCAGCAGAACTTTAATGAGTTGAAAGAGGGGAAGGAGGTCCTCTGAGTGGGGCCCACGGTGCAGGGAGCACCAGGGGTAGCTAGGAGTCTTTGCCCCTTGGCCAGGGTGGAGTTCGCACGTGGCGTCTGCCTGCCTGCCTGCCTGCCTGCCTGCCCCTGAGAGGGAGAGGGGCAGCAGGTCCTTCCTCGCATGGGGCTTAGCAGGTGCTCACAGCCCAGGGCAGCAGAAGACAACAGAGAAAAGAGAGAGAGGAAAGAGAGTGAGAAACAGGCACGTTAGACGAGGGCCATGTTTTCAGAGGGCCCAGGCACGCCTCTGCCTGCCTGCCTTTGCAGGTGGAGCGGTGGATGCTCAGCCCCCCTGAAAGAGATGGCCAGGATCTCTGTGCTCAGTCCACTACCATCTTCTGGGTTCCTGGGGGTCCTTCTGCGGGGCCGCCTGTGGCAGCTTTAGCAGGGGAGGCATGTTCTGCCGCAGTAGCGGCTGGAAATGCCAGAGAGGTCACAGCACCCGGAGTTGATGGGCACTCCCTGAGAGCTGAGGATGCTGCCAACGGCAGCGGAGGTGGAGGATCCCACAACGGTGTTCTGTGGGAAGGAGCTGAGGATGGGTCCGGGCAGGGTCACCACCACGGGGGAGGGCTCGATGACGACGGTGGAGTTCTGGCACTGCCTGACACAGGGCTCGGTGCAGCTGTTGGCCAGCGGGGTCGGGCCGCAGGGCTGGCAGGGCAGGCACTGGTTGTAGCAGGACATGTCTTGGGGCTGGAGGTGCACCTGGGAGAGAGGGCAGGGGGGAGCACGGGGGTGCGTGAGGAGCAGCCTGTCCGCCCACCACCAGGAGCCAAGGCATGTGCTGGGCGGGAGATGGAGGCTGTGCAGGGAGGCGCACACACCTCTTTGCCTGTCCCCCTGGGCACCATGCAAAGAGAGCCAGGCCCAGGAAAGCTCTTTCCTAGACAAGAGCCCCAGAGTCCCCTCAGCCCAGCCCCAGCCCCTCTCCACGCCAGACCTTCTCCCCGCTTCCCCTCCCAGGAGTGGCAGCCCCAAGCCCCAGTATAGGACAGAGCTTCCAACTCACTTGCTTCCGAAGGAGAAGAAGGGGAGCGAAGCGGATGAGAGAGTGAAGAGCTGGGGTGGCTTTTATACTGGTCCTGCACTGCCCCAGGTCCAGAGGAAGCCTCTGTGGAAGTAGTAATTTTCTGAGAAGCTCATCTGAAATGCAAAACATCCCAGCTAATGATACGGGCTGTGTTTTGGCTTCCTGCACGGCTGCCTTTTCATTTCCTTGTTTGGTCGTGCCCGCTCGCTCCCCCTTGGAGGTTCCTTTTCATTGCTGGGGTGGGAGACCTAAGGATTCCTGGGACAGGAGCACATCAGTGCCAGCAGCAGATGAGTCCCAAGTGCCGGAGGGGTCGCGTGCAGGCTGGGGACATTGGCCTGGGGCACTCGTGTGGGCTTGTTGGCAGCCCCACTGGCAGAAAGGGCCCAGCTGCTCCCAGCCCTGCAATCCTCGCCTGCATGCCAAAGGGTTCCCGAGCGGGACAATGTGCCGCGTCCCCTTCCTCCCACCCTCCAAGCTCTCTCTGATGGTCACTGGCAGGCTGCTGCAGCTTTTGACTGTCTTCCTCCTAATGCCGCTCTGGGGAGGCCTTTGTGTGCCTGTTGGGCCTCCTCTGCTCTCTAGGCTCTCTCCGGGGGGTCCCCTACAAATACCAGCGCCGTCAGCGTGTCTGGAGCCTTGTCCTGCCCCAGCGTGCTCCAGCCCTGCCCTGCCGAGGGCTTCCTCGTGTGTCCTCGGGCGAGTCCACAGTTGCTCACGTGTAGGCAGGAGTGCTTGCTTACTTGCCCTTGTGTGCATACTGGAGCAGCGTGGAAGGAAATTCCACCCAGGCACGAGGAAAAACTCTTCTACTCGGAGGGTGGCCAAGCCCAGGAGATATTGCCCAGGCAGGTTGTGGAGTCTCCATTCTTGGAAATATTCAGGACTACACGGGCCAGCGTCCTGATCAACCTGCTCTCGCTGACCCTGCTTGAGCAGGAGGGTCGGACCTGACCATCACCAGAGGTGCCTTCCAACCTCAACGATTCTGGGATTCTGGGCCTCGGTGATCGGCCGCTCATTGGTCACGATGCTCAGGATGCCACTGCACTTCCTATCTATGGAGAGGACAAGCTTCTTTGGCAGCTGTGTGGCCCAGCCCTTCCTGCTCGCAGTCATGGCCTACGAGCGATCTGTGGCCACGTGCCAGCCCCAGGGATCCCCCGTGTCATGCGAGGGAAGGTCTGTGCCATTGCGATGGCAGGCCTGAGGGCTGGGGCCACTCTCCCCTCGCTGGCCCCAGTGGCACTCACCCTATGGTTGCCCAGCCGCAGCCCCAATGTCATTGACTGCTTCTTCTGTGAGGTACCGCCCATGCTGGCCTGTGCTGAGCGCTGCCGGACTGGTGTGCTCCTTGTCTCCAAAGGTGGTACCAACTCCCTGGTGTGCAACCCGGCCTTGTTGGGCTCCTGTGGGGCGATTCAGCTCTCCACCTGGCAGCAGATATGAGAAGAGAGACGCAAGGCACTTGCCACTTAGCTGTGGTTATGCTGTTCTTCAGGCCATGGTCCCTGATCTTCGCCCGCCTCACTACCAGCCTCTCCCGGCACAGAGGAGTGTCCGTCTTCAACGGTGCTGGTGCTGCCTCTCCTCAAGCCACTGATCTAGAGCCCGAAGAAACACAAGGTGAGGGAAGGAGTAAGAAAGTGGGAAACAGAGTGGTATTCACCAGGATGTGCAAGGATGCTGGAAGGACTGGGAGCATCCAACTGGGGCAAGTTTCTTTCTGGAGGAGGGGAGGTGGGACGGAGAAGGAGGGGTTGCAACGACAGTGGAGAAGGATCACACACTGGATGGGAAACATGCAGAGGAGAAACGGGAAAGGAAGGCAAGGGAAGGCAAGGGAAAGCAAGGCAAGGCAAGGCAAGGGTAGGCAAGGCAAGGCAAGGGTAGGCAAGGCAAGGCAAGGGTAGGCAAGGCGAGGCGAGGCAAGGGAAGTGAAGGGAAGGCAAGGCAAGGCAAGGCAAGGGCAAGGCAAAGCAAAGGAAGGGAAAGCAAGGCATGGCAAAGCAAGGCAAGGCAAGGCAAGGCATGGTATCGAGCTCTTTTGATGGGTGTCTTTCATGAGTTGTTCTTCATCCACAGGGACCCCTTGGCTTTTCTTGACGCAATGCCCATGTGTAAGAGCCATATGTGGAATTACTCTGATGAAAAACGTAATTTGCAGGCAGTATGTGTGATTGCCTTGATCACAGAGTACATGGCTTCTGTGGTGAATGCATGGCTGCTCTGGAGGTGCGAGGTGGTGCAAGCCAGCTCGTGCTTCCTTGGGACTTGGTTGTCGGTGGTAGGGCTCTGTGGGCACCTCATGGTACAGTCAGTGGGACCAACTGGTGAGCAAAGTCCATCCCAGTACAAAGGACTGCTCGCAGGGGAAGAGATCCGTGAAGAGGCTTGCCAGCTGCTCTACAGAGACAGGACTCTGGTCGAAATGGCTGGCATTTGCTCCGAGTTTTCCATGGCAGCCCCTCCGCTTTGTGGGGACAGCACCTGGGTAGTTATGGTATGAAAAGGCACGGAGAAGTCAAGAAGAGGAGGAGCTATCCCGTTAGGGGATCGCCGCTAAAATGCATGGCTGATGGATTAGGCGGTACAGACAGGTGTTCCCTGTGGGACCCCGTTGACAATCTTTCTACCCTTCCCAGCGTGCTGCCTTCCGCTCCTCCATACAAAATACAACCGGTGTCATGGGTGGTGGCCTCAGCCCAGTGGCCTTCTCCCAGGGAAGAAAGAGAGACGTACCATGTGGGCAGAAAGCCCGGGAAGAAGGAAGTAGAGCTGCATGTCCCGAGAAGTGCTGGATGGAGAGGGCGAGGTAGGGTGGGATTGGCGTCATGGGAATGGCGTCATGGGCTGGGAAAAGCAGCACTGCTCAGCATGGTGCTCTGACACAGATGCTACCCTGCCTCTGGCTGTGCGCCGGGTGGCCAGAGAAGTCGACCAGGGAGCCTTTTTCCCTGCTGGAGATGGCTGTGAGGGTTGTGTCCCTGGCCGCCTCCTGTGTCTCCTTCTGCCTGAGCACTGCAGTTCCAGTTCTGGGAACCGTCAGCAGGTTCCTACCTGCCTGCCGTAGGTGCGCGGCTCCCCTTGGGCAGCCTGGCCTGGGCTTTTACAAGAGGCAGCAGTTTTACAAGCGGGTATGAGTGCCTGCGAGGATGTTCCAGGGCCCTTGTGACCGAGAGGAGTTTGAAAGGTCGAGCTGTGGCCTGGCTGCAGCAGCTGGAAGCTCCCAGCACTGGAAAACCTGGTCCTGGCCCTGGGGAGCCTGGGGCCCAGCACAGGTGGCAGCTTGATTCCCTTAGTTTGGCCGAGCAAGTGCTTTAACCACTAGGCGGTGTGAGTAGAAAAGGTCCCTGGGGCAGAGGTGTGAGAACCCAGGCAGCCCTCAGAGTGTTTTGCTCCACCCTTTGGGCTGAGGTTTGGAGGTGGCTTTGAGCTGGCAGAGGGAGGAGAACACAGGAGCTGGCAAGCTTCAGCTGCCACTTCCTGGGAGCTCCCTGGGCACCTTGTGGAGTGGGCAGCGTGACACGGTCCAGGTTTACCCGGCAGCCTTGGTGGGACTGGCGGAGGCTGGTGAGACAGGGGTGTCAGGCTGGGGAGGAGCAGGGCAGTGGGTCGGTGGGACTGCCAGCGCGGGAGGGGAAGAGGAAGTCCTGAGCCTTCGGCAAAACCGGGAGCTATCCTTTTGGGAGAGGGAGTCTGCAGATGGCGCGTGGCAAAGGATGGGGGACGTGTTGTGAGCAACGGGCGTGAAAGGGGGAACAAGACCCTACGCATCCCTTTTGCCGATAACGCAAATCCTCCTAGGTACTGTTTCTACGTGCGTGCCTAGAGAGACAGAGAGTGAGCTGTCAGGAAACAGACCACATCTGCACTTAGAAACTCCGCCTCTTCTAGCTGTGCTGGAGGAAATGCTGGCAGCCTGACTGGGGATAGACCAGATCCCTGCAAGACCTACAAGGAAGGCTCAGTCAACGCAAGGAGAGCTGAAATGCTGCAGAAGCACCGGCTTGTAGTTGGAAGCCACAAAGGGAAGTGGGCGAGGAATAGCCCACCTCTCTTCCTCGGCTGAGGGAGAGAGAGGTTGTAGCTGGAGACGTCTTGTGGCCAGAGGTGCACCGGGGAGAGACGCACAGGGGCCCGTGAGGAGCAACCTGTCTGACAACCAGGACCACCACCACCACCACACCTGCCACAGGGAGAGGGGCCCTCCTGAGGCAGAGCCGCCAGCCAGGGAGGGCTCACAGGTGCTGCTGGAGGCAGAACCAGCTCCCAGTGCCACCACCAGCAGGCAGTGCGGCCGGGGAGATGGACTCCTCACTCAGACAGTGGTTGGGCTCCCGCATCATCTGCAGGGCGTGCTCAAAGGCTGAGGAGGGCATTTGTGTGCGGGGATGCAGCAAGGCAGGCCTCCGGGAACACCGGTGGCTGTCCTTTATGCCCGCAAGATCTCCCCAGAGCGACACCTTTCTCTCTGGAAGCCAGGGAGAGCGTGCGGAGAGAGAAGGACCACGCAGAGGCCCAGGCTGGGATGCAGCAGAACTTTAATGAGTTGAAAGAGGGGAAGGAGGTCCTCTGAGTGGGGCCCACGGTGCAGGGAGCACCAGGGGTAGCTAGGAGTCTTTGCCCCTTGGCCAGGGTGGAGTTCGCACGTGGCGTCTGCCTGCCTGCCTGCCTGCCTGCCTGCCTGCCCCTGAGAGGGAGAGGGGCAGCAGGTCCTTCCTCGCATGGGGCTTAGCAGGTGCTCACAGCCCAGGGCAGCAGAAGACAACAGAGAAAAGAGAGAGAGGAAAGAGAGTGAGAAACAGGCACGTTAGACGAGGGCCATGTTTTCAGAGGGCCCAGGCACGCCTCTGCCTGCCTGCCTTTGCAGGTGGAGCGGTGGATGCTCAGCCCCCCTGAAAGAGATGGCCAGGATCTCTGTGCTCAGTCCACTACCATCTTCTGGGTTCCTGGGGGTCCTTCTGCGGGGCCGCCTGTGGCAGCTTTAGCAGGGGAGGCATGTTCTGCCGCAGTAGCGGCTGGAAATGCCAGAGAGGTCACAGCACCCGGAGTTGATGGGCACTCCCTGAGAGCTGAGGATGCTGCCAACGGCAGCGGAGGTGGAGGATCCCACAACGGTGTTCTGTGGGAAGGAGCTGAGGATGGGTCCGGGCAGGGTCACCACCACGGGGGAGGGCTCGATGACGACGGTGGAGTTCTGGCACTGCCTGACACAGGGCTCGGTGCAGCTGTTGGCCAGCGGGGTCGGGCCGCAGGGCTGGCAGGGCAGGCACTGGTTGTAGCAGGACATGTCTTGGGGCTGGAGGTGCACCTGGGAGAGAGGGCAGGGGGGAGCACGGGGGTGCGTGAGGAGCAGCCTGTCCGCCCACCACGAGGAGCCAAGGCATGTGCTGGGCGGGGAGATGGAGGCTGTGCAGGGAGGCGCACACACCTCTTTGCCTGTCCCCCTGGGCACCATGCAAAGAGAGCCAGGCCCAGGAAAGCTCTTTCCTAGACAAGAGCCCCAGAGTCCCCTCAGCCCAGCCCCAGCCCCTCTCCACGCCAGACCTTCTCCCCGCTTCCCCTCCCAGGAGTGGCAGCCCCAAGCCCCAGTATGGGACAGAGCTTCCAACTCACTTGCTTCCGAAGGAGAAGAAGGGGAGCGAAGCGGATGAGAGAGTGAAGAGCTGGGGTGGCTTTTATACTGGTCCTGCACTGCCCCAGGTCCAGAGGAAGCCTCTGTGGAAGTAGTAATTTTCTGAGAAGCTCATCTGAAATGCAAAACATCCCAGCTAATGATACGGGCTGTGTTTTGGCTTCCTGCACGGCTGCCTTTTCATTTCCTTGTTTGGTCGTGCCCGCTCGCTCCCCCTTGGAGGTTCCTTTTCATTGCTGGGGTGGGAGACCTAAGGATTCCTGGGACAGGAGCACATCAGTGCCAGCAGCAGATGAGTCCCAAGTGCCGGAGGGGTCGCGTGCAGGCTGGGGACATTGGCCTGGGGCACTCGTGTGGGCTTGTTGGCAGCCCCACTGGCAGAAAGGGCCCAGCTGCTCCCAGCCCTGCAATCCTCGCCTGCATGCCAAAGGGTTCCCGAGCGGGACAATGTGCCGCGTCCCCTTCCTCCCACCCTCCAAGCTCTCTCTGATGGTCACTGGCAGGCTGCTGCAGCTTTTGACTGTCTTCCTCCTAATGCCGCTCTGGGGAGGCCTTTGTGTGCCTGTTGGGCCTCCTCTGCTCTCTAGGCTCTCTCCGGGGGGTCCCCTACAAATACCAGCGCCGTCAGCGTGTCTGGAGCCTTGTCCTGCCCCAGCGTGCTCCAGCCCTGCCCTGCCGAGGGCTTCCTCGTGTGTCCTCGGGCGAGTCCACAGTTGCTCACGTGTAGGCAGGAGTGCTTGCTTACTTGCCCTTGTGTGCATACTGGAGCAGCGTGGAAGGAAATTCCACCCAGGCACGAGGAAAAACTCTTCTACTCGGAGGGTGGCCAAGCCCAGGAGATATTGCCCAGGCAGGTTGTGGAGTCTCCATTCTTGGAAATATTCAGGACTACACGGGCCAGCGTCCTGATCAACCTGCTCTCGCTGACCCTGCTTGAGCAGGAGGGTCGGACCCTGACCATCACCAGAGGTGCCTTCCAACCTCAACGATTCTGGGATTCTGGGCCTCGGTGATCGGCCGCTCATTGGTCACGATGCTCAGGATGCCACTGCACTTCCTATCTATGGAGAGGACAAGCTTCTTTGGCAGCTGTGTGGCCCAGCCCTTCCTGCTCGCAGTCATGGCCTACGAGCGATCTGTGGCCACGTGCCAGCCCCAGGGATCCCCCGTGTCATGCGAGGGAAGGTCTGTGCCATTGCGATGGCAGGCCTGAGGGCTGGGGCCACTCTCCCCTCGCTGGCCCCAGTGGCACTCACCCTATGGTTGCCCAGCCGCAGCCCCAATGTCATTGACTGCTTCTTCTGTGAGGTACCGCCCATGCTGGCCTGTGCTGAGCGCTGCCGGACTGGTGTGCTCCTTGTCTCCAAAGGTGGTACCAACTCCCCTGGTGTGCAACCCGGCCTTGTTGGGCTCCTGTGGGGCGATTCAGCTCTCCACCTGGCAGCAGATATGAGAAGAGAGACGCAAGGCACTTGCCACTTAGCTGTGGTTATGCTGTTCTTCAGGCCATGGTCCCTGATCTTCGCCCGCCTCACTACCAGCCTCTCCCGGCACAGAGGAGTGTCCGTCTTCAACGGTGCTGGTGCTGCCTCTCCTCAAGCCACTGATCTAGAGCCCGAAGAAACACAAGGTGAGGGAAGGAGTAAGAAAGTGGGAAACAGAGTGGTATTCACCAGGATGTGCAAGGATGCTGGAAGGACTGGGAGCATCCAACTGGGGCAAGATTTCTTTCTGGAGGAGGGAGGTGGGACGGAGAAGGAGGGATGCAACGACAGTGGAGAAGGATCACACACTGGATGGGAAACATGCAGAGGAGAAACGGGAAAGGAAGGCAAGGGAAGGCAAGGGAAAGCAAGGCAAGGCAAGGCAAGGGTAGGCAAGGCAAGGCAAGGGTAGGCAAGGCAAGGCAAGGGTAGGCAAGGCGAGGCGAGGCAAGGGAAGTGAAGGGAAGGCAAGGCAAGGCAAGGCAAGGGTAGGCAAAGCAAAGGAAGGGAAAGCAAGGCATGGCAAAGCAAGGCAAGGCAAGGCAAGGCATGGTATCGAGCTCTTTTGATGGGTGTCTTTCATGAGTTGTTCTTCATCCACAGGGACCCCTTGGCTTTTCTTGACGCAATGCCCATGTGTAAGAGCCATATGTGGAATTACTCTGATGAAAAACGTAATTTGCAGGCAGTATGTGTGATTGCCTTGATCACAGAGTACATGGCTTCTGTGGTGAATGCATGGCTGCTCTGGAGGTGCGAGGTGGTGCAAGCCAGCTCGTGCTTCCTTGGGACTTGGTTGTCGGTGGTAGGGCTCTGTGGGTGGTAGGACTGTACCTCATGGTACAGTCAGTGGGACCAACTGGTGAGCCAAAGTCCATCCCAGTACAAGGACTGCTCGCAGGGGAAAGAGATCCGTGAAGAGAGCTTGCCAGCTGCTCTACAGAGAGACAGGACTCTGAGTCGAAATGGCTGGCATTTGCTCCCGAGGATTTTCCATGGCAGCCCCTCACGCTTTGTGGGGACAGCACCTGGGTAGTTATGGTGTTATGAAAAGGCACGGAGAAGTCAAGAAGAGGAGGAGCTATCCCGTTAAGGGATCGCCGCTAAAATGCATGGCTGATGGATTAGGCGGGTACAGACAGGTGTTCCCTGTGGGACCCCGTTGACAATCTTTCCTACCCTTCCCAGCGTGCTGCCTTCCGCTCCTCTCATACAAAATACAACCGGTGTCATGGGTGGTGGCCTCAGCCCAGTGGCCTTCTCCCAGG